>NC_089763.1:14093494-14130994 GCF_040412425.1 Macrobrachium rosenbergii | reverse complement strand
TATATATATGTATGTATGTATATATATACATAAATACATATATATATGTCTGTGTGTGTGTGTTTGTATGTGTGGATGTGTCAGTGAACCCCACAAAGCCTAAAATGCTGATATACTTTTCAACTACAGTTAATTTCTTTGGAAGAAAAACAAACACAAACGACCTTCTAAGGAAGAGATCCGCGTGGAACCCTCAGTGTGCCCCGAGGAACGGCTGTAAATCAACACTCATGGTTATATATCGCCCCTACGGCACCGAAGTCATTATGGGCATAAAAGTAGAAACAGGGCAATTTGTTCCTGGGAGATTTGTCAAGGAAAAGCCAGCAGAAACTTCCCAAGATGGCGGTAGGTAGGGCAGATGGAGTTGTTTGCAGTAGCCGCGGTCGAGGGGAACCGGGAAAAGGTCACGTCTCGGAAATATCCGATGCGATGAACAGCGCTTATCTCAAAATGGGGGTCCATTTAATGCTGTCTCGCTCTTCCTACCTGACAGCGTATGGAGTACAGGATTACATGTAACGTTCTCAAAGACAGGCAGACAGACCCGAACGCACAAACATATGTATTGACATACGCATATATTTTATATATAAAAGTGAATGTTTGTATGTTAGTTTGTATGTTTGTGCGCTATAGAAATCCGAACCGCTTGACCGATCTAGAGAAAATTTGGCACGTGGCCATCATTTGAGGCAACTTAGATAATAGGGTAGGTTTCATACCTGTACCCCCTTCCCCTTCCCCTTCCCCTTCTCCCTTCGCTTTGTAACTTATGTGATAAATAAACTATATGAGTTTATCATACCTTATTTCTTGTGTAAATAAACTCTACGAGTTTATCATCCCTCTTTTCATGTACTCGATACCAAAAAAATTATATTATTGAAAATACTTTTCTTTCCTGTGGTTAATAATTCTGTATCAAGGTTTAGACAGTCACCACAGTAATACCTGCATAAAAGGGACAGTCAGCAGAGTAATCCTTGGATAAAAGGGACAGACAGCACAGTAATACCTGGATAAATGGGACAGTCACCACAGTAATACCACCTGGATAAAAGGGACAGACAGCACAGTAATACCTGAATAAATGAGACAGCCACCACAGTAATACCTGGATAAAAGGGACAGTCAGCACAGTAATACATGGAAAAAATGGACAGACAAAACATTAATGCCTGGATAAATTGGACAATCACCACAGTAAAGTCTATTTAAATTGGACAGTCATCACAGTAAAGTCTGGATAAATTGGACAATCACCACAGTAAAGTCTATTTAAATTGGACAATCATCACAGTAAAATCTGGATAAATTGGACAATCACCACAGCAAAGTCTGGATAAATTGGACAATCACCAAAGTAATGTCTGGAGAAATTGGACAATCACCACAGTAAAGTCTGGATAAATTGGGCTGTCACCACAGTAAAGTCTGGATAAATTGGGCAATCACCACAGTAAAGTCTGGATAAATTTTACAGTCACCACAGTAAAGTCTGGATAAATTTTACAGTCACCACAGTAAAGTCTGGATAAAATGGACAGTCAGCACAGTAAAGTCTGGATAAAATGGACAGTCAGCACAGGAAGTCTGGATAAAATGGACAGTCAGCACAGTGAAGTCTGGATAAAATGGACAGTCAGCACAGTGAAGTCTGGATAAAATGGACAGTCAGCATAGTAATACCTGGATAAAATGGACAGACAGTACAGTATTATTTGGATAAATTGGATAATCACCACAGTAAAGTCTGGATAAATTGGACAATCATCCGGATAATTGGACAATCAAAGTAATACCTCGATAAATTGGACAATCACCAGAAAGTCTGGATAAATTGGACAGCCACAAATTGGCGCCACCGCAGTAAAAAGTCTGGATAAAATGGACAGTCAGCACAGTAATACCTGGATAAAATGGACAGACAGTACAGTATTATTTGGATAAATGGGACAGTCACCGCAGAAATACCTGGATAAAAGGGACAGTCACCACGGTAATGTCTGGACAAGAGGGACAGTTAGTACAGTAATACCCGGATAAATGGGGCGGTCAGCACAGTAATACCTGGATAAAATGGACATTCAACACAGTAATACCTAGATAAATGGGATGGTCAGCACAGTAATACATGGATAAAATGGACATTCAGCACAGTAATACCTGGATAAATGGGACAGTCACCACAGTAATACCTGGATAAATGGGGTGGTCAGCACAGTAATACCTGGATAAAATGGACGTTCAGCACAGTAATACATGGATAAATGGGACAGTCACCGCAGTAATACCTGGATATAATGAACATTCAGCACAGTAACACCTGGATAAATGGGACAGTTACCACAGTAATACCTGATAAATGGGACAATCAGCACAGTCATACCTTGATAAAATGGACAGTCACCACAGTAATCCATGGATAAAGGGGACAGTCACCACAGTAATATCTGAATAAATGGGACAGTCAGTATATAATATTAGGATAAAAGGGACAGTTAGTACAGTAATTTCTGGATAAATTGGACAGCCACAACAGTAATATCTGGATAAATGGGACAATCAGCACAGTAATTCTGGATAAAAGGGACAGTCAGTACAAGTAGGTGCAGGAAAATTTCCCTGGGGCCTTCAGAGTTTTCCCGGGCAGCACCAGGTTGGTCAGCCAGTATATATGTAATATATATGTATAACATATATATTATATATATATATATATATATATATATATATATATATATACTGTATATATATATAAGTATATATATATATATATATATATATATATATATATATATATATATATATATATATATATACATACATACATACATATATATATAACCAAATACTAAGTCATATCGAATTTACTTTACCCCGAGAATAACTTGCACCAAAAAGGAATTATATATGACAGATACTTCAGTCCTGGCCAGAATTCGAAGACATAAAGGTATAGATATTAAATCCTGGTCGAGGGAAATGCACTTATAACCAAGGTACCTGGATTATATCGAGCTAAGGTACTTATAGCTGTGAATTAATCCCAAGATAGATTAAATCTGATATAAGTGGTATTTGTGGGGAACATTAAGCCCATCTTCTACTTTGACCTGCTCCTTTAGTTTTGACCTTCTGTCCTTTCATGATCCTTCTCCCCTTCCCGGCCCCTTCCCCCCCATGGCAATAATTATCCAGTAAAATTAGGAGTGGCGAACAGTCGAGAACCACCTG
Organism: Macrobrachium rosenbergii; assembly: GCF_040412425.1. Taxonomy (NCBI): domain Eukaryota; kingdom Metazoa; phylum Arthropoda; class Malacostraca; order Decapoda; family Palaemonidae; genus Macrobrachium; species Macrobrachium rosenbergii. The sequence goes on along the minus strand of NC_089763.1, from coordinate 14,127,754 downwards.
TAATCTATTGGAAGTCACCCTAAACATCAGAGGCAGCCAACTCCAATACACCCCGGAATGCAGCGGGATTCCCATGAGATCTAGCCAAACAAGCTGGCAGCTTTCACCTAGGCCTACTGGATCTTCCTCCTGAAGATGACCAATGACCACCCTAATTTCCTTAAGGGGTCCTTTGCAGTTACTTGCATCTAGGCCTAGATGAAGCAAAAACGCGATGTGATCATTAGTAGCTGTCTGGAGCAAGGCCTAAGGACCTTGGTCTGGAGAGTGTCACAAGTAAGATCTCAAGTGCGGAATCATGAGTGCCAAGTGACGTTGATGGAATTCCGACGTTCACCGACTCTCCAAGTCTCCTGCTGTAAACTCCAGTGTGTTGCCCCACTCCATGATGTGAACGCCTGAGGTAGCACTTCTCCCGATCGAACTGGGCTGTTCCCTACGCCGATACCGACGGTGAGTAAGCTTCGGCTGAGACAAGCCATTACTCCTAACAAATGAGTGGCTTAAGAGGAAAAAAACATAATGGTCATTAGCAACTTCCTGCGCAGAATGCTCCATAATATTAACCACTACATCACCCACATAGATTGGAATTGGAATATAAAATTTAGGGCAAAGGCCGAGCACTGGGACCTCTGAGGTCATTCAGCACTGAAAGGGAAATTGAGAGTAAAGAAGGGTTTAAAGGTACAACATGGGGAAAACCTCACAATTGCACTATGGAACAAATATTAGGAGAGGGACGAAAGTGAGATGGAAGAAAGAGAATATGAACGGAGGTTCAGTAAAAGGAATGAAAGGGGTTGCAGCTAGGGGCCGAAGGGATGTTGCAAAGAACCTTCAGTTATGCCCACGGTGCACCGCGTGAGGTGCACCGAATGGCCAGCTATTCAACACTTTTATCTCCTGTTAACGATTTTGGACCTCACACTCTTTTCCTAGTGCATTATACATTCTTTCAACCTGGTCTAACCGTCTAAAAACAATCTAATCTATCCCTCCACATATTCTAACAAATTTACTGCTTCTTTTGCATATCTGTACAGTTCTCACTTTTTAAATTATCCTTATGCTACATAATCTAACCAACAAATCATGTCAGCAGCTTCAACCTGCTTTTTGCTTTTTTTTTTTTATATTCATTCAACATTTTCAACATCTGCTCTTGACTTCCATGCAGGGGAGTTGGCTCAACAGTCCTTTCTTACATCCTTACCTTAGTTTCCATCGACACTCCAACTATCTTCCTAATCTTTTGCGCACACCCTGCTACCTCCCTTGCTTCACTGATGCTGTGATTCGCCTCCTCTTTCTCTTACCACCATTTGTTATATTTGCTTTCAAATAATTATGCACGCCTACTTCTGCTCTTCCGCCTGCCTTTACTTCTCTGTAGAACTTGTGCCCCCTAAATTCTTGCTTACTCTCCTCCACTTTTTCATCGGTTTCTTTTTCTTTTTCAGTTTCTTGTTAACTATCATTTCAGGATTAAAAAGTATGAGCACTCAGGTATCGTTTAAATATCAGGAGGGAACTCACTGCACTCAACGTGCATCTAAATAATCAAATAAAAAAAAATGACCTGAACAGTTGCAACCTCTATTTTTCATGTCCATCTAACTGCTCTTCCTTCGCTCAAAATGGACTTCCTATTTAGGATCTTGGATGTAAAACACAGGCGTCTATTCCTCCTTTTCTTCCTTTTCTCCGTTCGCTCTCTCCCTTTTCTTGGCCTTTTTCCAATCAGGAGAAACTAATGTCGGGGCTTATGAATAAAAACCCAACTCCAATGGATATCACTGACAAGTCATCAACCAGTTTTTATTTGTTCTGGCAATCTTCCAGCTGGGATTATGTCCCGTGCGAGAGACGCGCATTTCCCGCGTTCGTTTCGTCCTTGTTTTAGTATATTAGGGGCCCAGTAAAATCTCCCCTTTTTGATATAATGATTACGTACGGGTGCAATGTGCCGCATTGCAAACTTATGCATATAAAAGAATACAGTTTTTGCTAAATTTCCCTTAGAGTAAGGTGGCATGAAGAAAAAAAGAGGCAGGCCATTTTTATTCCACAGCTACTCCGTCAACGGTGAAATCTCATGGAGAATCTAATGCAACTTCTTAAGGATAGACACCTACAGCAAAATCTTAACAACATCGACCTGCGTTTCATATGATGAACTATTAGCCTAAAGTTTATATGTAACATCATGAAAAGCTCTCCTGAATGAATGCCTGTCATCAGTTCTGTCGTTAGGGAACGACAAATTTCTTTAACACCTAACTAATCTTGATCTGGAGTCAAGACGCTCATAGCTTCGTTCATGTTGTCACTGAACTGCAGTTAAAGAAACACACCTTCCTGCTGCTTGTAAAAAAATCATAAATGGCACAAAGACTAACGATACCTGTTTCCTTTTTCCAGTTAGATAGATTTTTCTTTGAGCATTGCTCTGAGAGATTTTACTCTGTCAGACCTCTGAATCTTCATCTTTATCTTTGAATGGAAAACAAGAATTCTCTTTCTCACAGAGCTTAAGACAGTTCAGAATGAAAAAAGTTACCCACTTTATTTAGATCATAATACTACTCACCTCTGGATTGTGGAGCTCAGCGTTCTGCAATGATTCATTTATCGTTCAACCTTTCCTCTCGAAAACTGGATGTAATCATTCATCCCTCATAGAAATTTAACGGACATAACCATTTTGCCATCCCGGTAGCACAGTGGATTTAACCATTCAGCCTTCCTGACAGCACAATGGATATAAACATCCAACGCCTCTGGTAGCACAACGGATGTAACCATTCACCTTTCAACCTTCTGGTAGCAAAACGAATATTACTGAAAACTCCTTATAGAGCAACGGACATATCCACTCAACATTTCTTTTAGCACTAAGATATAATCATTCACCCTTCCCGATACCACAGTGAATACTGTATAACCATTCAATCTCGTAGCAGTTCAGCGGATAAGCTTTGGATATATGTTCTACATAACATTTTTTAAAGAACGAAGCTCAGATGCACAGGTAACCTAATCCTCCTTTTCTAGCCTAGGCCTGGAGAAGAAGAAGAAGAAGAAGAAGAAGAAGAAGAAGAAGAAGAAGAAGGCGATTGGGCGTTGACCAAGAAGCAAATGATAAACCTGCCTCTCCATCAAGATTGGTCACGAGCGCCAGGAAAAAACAGAAGCAGGAAGAAAATTCCAAACCCTGGCAACGGAAGTAAAGAAACTTTTTATGAGCCATGTAATCCTAAGAGGATTGTCGACGCCTGCAGAGTAAATAAGAGAACAGGTGACCTGACGCGCGCTACGAGGCCGGGTGAGAAGGGCTGAGGTGAATTAATGAAGACGGACGTGAAATTTTGATGCTGCTTTCACCTCTGGCAGCCACATTAACGGATCAGAGATGAGAGTCGTGAATTTACTTAAGTGTCATTTACTGACATCATCGCGCGAAAATTAAGGGAGTAACTCATCTAGCAAATATTCATCGCTATTATGCTTCACCTTAACTTATCTTCCGCTCTGTGTATAACGAGAGAGAGAGAGAGAGAGAGAGAGAGAGAGAGAGAGAGCTGTACGCGCGTTTATTTCAGTTACAACTGACATTTCAGAAACATAATAATTTCGTTCCAGATTTTAGAAAACACAACACAGTTAAGGCGATCTGTTAGCAATAAAAGCAATTATAACTATAAAGCTTCTCTCTTTTACACACACGCATATATATACATATATATGTGTATATATATATATATACATATAAATAAAGGCAAAATCCACGAAGGAAAGAGAAACAATGGAGTGCTACGAGGCCTTTCGACTTATAGTCCTTTACTTTCATCACGTTCCATATTTTCGTGATTCAGTTATATATATATATATATATATATATATATATATATATATATATATATATATATATATATATATATAATGTATGTATGCATATTTATACTTTCATCTCATTGTTTGTATTAAAGAATAGTCACAGTAACAGGAGGCTTAAAATGGATAATCCAACCCACACTTATGTAACTGTACAAATATAATTTAAAAATGGAACTACACAGAAAAGGAGAATCATACAGATTCTCGAAAGCCCTCTGTACAGTTTTATTTTTAAATATATTCGTAGTTACACAAATCTGGATTTGTTGTACATTGTATTGGTACTCTCCTCTCTCTCTCTCTCTCTCTCTCTCTCTCTCTCTCTCTCTCTCTCTCTCTCTCTCTCTCTCTCTCTCAAGTGTGGGATGTCAAAAAATGTGAAAAACAACTCAAAATATTTTTTTTCATTTTACAGTAAGTACCGGACTCCCTATCTCCCTGTTCCTGTATAGGGCATTATGGAATTCCAAAATAAAAAGCGAAAGTCATTTTGTTGTGAGTATTGGTATGCGAACGTGAGTTGCTATGGGTATATATACTAAATTGCGACATACGATGTGAAGTATCCAGTGGTTTCAAGAGTAAAAGTCTCATATATCGTGATAGGCGTCAATACAGGGGCGAATATTCTACGTAAACCTTTTCACTCATATTTGAAAATATTCGCATGCATGTGTGACTGTATCTGTTTACACGTATGTGTGTATGTATTCATTTGTACTCCTTAGCAGAGGTTGGCAACAGGAAGTACCTCCACTCTTGTTTTCCTCAAGTCTTTTGGGATGAAGATGTGAGCCTTACGCCCCGCTACGCGGATGTTGAAGACGTCCATGTGCACATAAAACCTGGCATTTCTTGATCGTCACTGGCCTAATTCAGCGTTGTTTACCTGATCGAAAAACTAGCAGTACAAAGGACACGTTACTGTCGTCGGTCCTTGTGGTCCAACGGTTATAAGAGAGCGATATAAACGAGAGAAAGAGTGCGCGCGCACACACACACACACACACACACACACACACACACACACACACACACACACACAGAGAGAGAGAGAGAGAGAGAGGGAGAGAGAGAGAGAGAGAGAGAGAGAATGGTGTGTTGTCAGCGTAGCCGGTTCTTGAATAAGTTTTTCTCTTTTGTCGCTTGTTTTTATGCCGAACCCATAACGGGAAAAGGCGAACATTATATTTGCATATACAGAAGGATGGCAGGAGGAGTTCGCCTGACAAAAATTCTGGCACACACACCTTATCTCTCTATATATATATGCACACACACATATATATATATATATATATATATATGTGTGTGTGTGTGTGTATCAATGTGTGTGTGTGTGTGCAGTATATATATATATATATATATATATATATATATATATATATATATATATATATATATGTGTGTGTGTGTGTGTGTGTGTGTGTGTGTGTGACCTTTGAGATTAAGCTCAGTCTATTCGAAGCTCTGGTAAAGTATGTATTCGATGGGAAACATGTAAAGTGTGTGTGTGTGTGCTGGTTGTGTGTGTTGTAATGCTTTCAACGGTTTTTTTTCCCAGGTCTTGAGGGAGTGGCAGCAGCAGCAGGGTGAGTCGAGAGTTTTGAGTGAGAAGTGGAACGCGTCGTTAGGTGGAGTGTGACCTGACCCTGAGCTGCTTTCAGTATTCTGGTTTTGTCTTGTCCCTGTTGTGCAGCCTGTCTTGGTAGCCCGATGGAGGGCGTATGTTTGGTAGAGCTACTTTTGTTTATTTTAACTGAGAGCTTTTTAGTATTTATGGTTTTTATCTTTTTGCCAGACCTGACTCAGCTTGTATTCCAGCTCCTTTGTTTGTTGCATCTGCCGTCAGTCATAAAGTATATTCTGCATAAGAACCGGTGCGTTACAATGGCGACCATGACAGGATGGCTTGTTTTGCTGGCGGGGTTGTTACGGCATTGGGGAACTAATCTTAAACGTTAAGTGATGGTTTTAACTGCTGGTTCCCGCTCGTTCTTTTTGGATTGCTGCCTCCTTACCTTCAAGTTTTTTTGTGGTTTGGTGAGCTGCCGGTTTTTCGTCTAGTCGGGTCATGTTATCAGTTTTGAGTGCGATTGGGAGTTTTTGATGGGGTGGAGCAGCAAAGCTAACGCTACGAAGTGGAATCGTGGGGTGTTTTTCGTGTGACCACGAGCTTCATCTTTGATGATATTTCCAAATTCTCCGGGTTTGTGGGGTCTTGTCCCTGTTGTCATGTATCTGACCGATGGAGGGAGATTTTTTCTGCCATTTATTTTGCCTTTTTTTAAAGCTACTTTTTTTTTTATTTTAACTGGATTTGTTTGTCTGCCTTTTGGCTTTTTGTATTTATGGTTTTATCTTTTGCCAGACCTGACTCACTTGTAAATTTATAAATAAATTAATATTAAGCTCATTTTAGTTTTCCCTCCTTTGTTTGTTGCACCAGTCATGACAGCCCCGTCCTGAGTATATTAAAGAACCTGCATAAGACCCACTCAGGATTACAGTGATGAACTGAAACAGATTTTAATCCCTCTTGGTGGCATGTGGTTTGGTCTCACTCCTACATGTTATCTGATGCTGGGATTGGAAGCAAATGTTTTCTGTTTTCATCTTAACATTTATTTATTTTCAATAAACTATTTTTTTTAGGATTTATTTGTCACTTTCCATATGGTAGTCTCTTTTATGACAATTTAAGAGTACTTGCACCAATAATCATTTAATGAGGGCGATTGTGCGTGCAAGATGGTACTATGTACACCTAGAAGCAAACGTCTAACATAGTACTACTTTTTCTTTGCAGTCAAGCTCTACAGTATAATGGCTACAAAACGTTATGAAAAGTAAAGTGAAGTGACCGATTTCTGAAGGGATTACAGGAATTACATATAACGAAAATCAATGTGATAATCATGTGAACGTTTACCCAGTATTCTCTCTTAATTCAATAATCAATTGACAGAAGATGCTTCACTCTCAGACACAATTATAGTAAATGGTGTGACCTATGGAATAACCAAAATAACTATAATACATTAAAGTTAGGCAGAACTATCGCATATTTAATTAAGGATTATAGCACTTTCGCTTCTCCCATAGCTGATCGCAAACGAACACTCAATCAGCGATTCTACAGATGTTAACAGGCATGTTAGCTCGACGACATGTCAGTATAGGCTTATATCTTTCGTAAAAGTTACTCTCTATGGTAAAATTTTCCCTTATATTACCTAATTTTTCATTGTTGAATGTAACTGAAATATGATCCATGACTACTATGTTCAAGCTAGACCCATGTTTTACATTCCTAGTCTATCTTCACTTACTAGTTGAATGGTCACCTCATGTCTGAGATGTATATTCTATGTATTCGTAATTGACCTAAACATTAAAGAAACAGAAGTCTTACTTGTTTTTCCCCGGGCAGAAAAATGTAAGAGCACTCGGAGTTTTTCCTGCCATTTAATCAGAAGGAAAACTAAACTGACATTGTTGACATCAGCGACTCCACGATGGGTCGGTTACTATAACATGACAGAACTTTCCTCCAATCAGCGACATCACCAAAGATCACGACAGCAGCAGTGCCATCTTTCTACCTTTTGGCGCTCTTTATCTTGCTTGTATCGTCTTCGGCTCTGCGGAAGAAAAGAGCATCCTCATTTAGTTCTTTGATTTTAAGACTTGTAGTGATAAGAGTATCCATAAAGCGTGAGGAAAAGGAGAACGCCAGAGGACATTGTGATTATTAATAACTACTGTATACACACACACACACACACTCACACACACACATATATATATATATATATATATGTATATATATATATTTATATATATATACATACATATATATGAATAAATATCAAGTCTATTAAGTAACAATTATGACTAAAAACCTGATACGAAAGAAAATTATAAACAATAAGCGAAAAATCTTAGGCCGAAAGAGGGCAGGCAGGAAGGTTTCCAAAAGCAGACTATCATTAATACCGTTCTGTTAACATTCTTTGCATTTTCCTTCTGCATTGTCATCAGCCTTTTCTTCTTCGACAATTTTTGTCGTCCTGCAGCATCCACAGCTCGTGGATAACCGCCGTCATTTGCAGTAAAAGACCGTTAAAATGTCGACAAGGTACTTAGCACGAGGCAGCTTGGATGAAGACGTACTTCCAGGTTTATTTAATAAAAATCTCGGCCAGTTGCCTACGGGGAATACAAGGCAAAGGTTCTTCTGGTGCGTTTCTAGTTTAGGTATTTGTGTGTGGAAACAGTACTGCTGATGTATTAGCGTTCACTTACTGGTTTTTATCTTAATATAATTAAGTGCTCATTAGTATGCGTGCTCGCGGTAATATACCAGCTCGGATAAAAAATCCCGATGTGTTAATTGGGGTTTGGTGCTGTACGTCACTGGATCACTAATCCATCTAGAGTTCTAGACCGAAGGAGAATGGAGTCTTGCTACTACGGTACTGAGGTGAGTGCCCAATGTTGAATGTTTACTTTGGTTAATAACTGGTGTTGGTTGTTTGTCCGTGCAGGATTTTAGAGCAATTATGAAGTGAGGCAGATTTTTCCATGTCACAACGTAGGTGCACGGAAGAACTGGTCGATATTAGCCTACATTTCGAATGTTCGAGCGTCATAATGGTACCATGTACAAAGTATGCAAGTCGTTTTACTGCAAAATTCGGAATAGAACTCAATGATTGCTATGGAAATTGGGTAGGGCGTGTTTCAATAAAATTCGGAAAGAACCTGTATATTTGCTTCGCATAAGGCTAGGATAGGCTACACGAGTCCAAGTTGTCATTTGCGACAGGTTTACCCAAATTACGCGAGTTGGTCTACGATATTCACTTTCCTCGGTTGCTCTTGATATATAGTGAGTTTATACCTTGTCGTTGTTGCACTGAGGATAACGAAAAATTTCAACCAATCTTTCAATAATTAGTTTATAAAACGTATAGGCCTAGTACCTGCTGTGAGTAAGATTCTCACCAATTCATATGAAGGGTGAACCATATTTTTTTAAAATTTCATATGTAGGTCTACTCAGTGGTTTATGCTAGAAAAATTATTTCCCTTAGTCTGCGTTTTGCTACTCGCCCTTCTTAAAATTCAACAAACTTGTCCTGTGATGTTGGTTAATTTCGTACAGTACTGTACACCCAACGTGGATTCTTGATTTATATTTAATGGATGGGATATTTTTTTACTATTCTAAGTAACGTTTCCTTTACATAATCAGCTTTACAAATTATCTTTAAGCAAGAAATAGGCAAATTCATGGATCAAAATCAGTAGGATGCATTCTTGCATGCGAATGGTTTACGGTGCTGAGGGTCAGGTTAGGTCTGGGACGCCCTAGGTTAGGTTAGGGGTTACGATGTATTCCTGCTGAAATATGAATTTCTGGTGTATTTTGCTTTTGTAATGGTAGTTTTTGCAGAAGGCCCGAGGCCTAGTTTGTTGAATTTTGAGGGGGACGGGAGGGAAAGTAGCAAAATTAGAGGTTTGCAAACGAAATAAAGATCAGAATTTATTAGAAATATCAACGAAACTTGTTATAGTAGTCCAGCCACGTAGGCTACGAACGAAACCCAGCATCTTATATTAATGTAATTATTAGATATGCCCGAAAGGGGGATGGGGTCGTTGATAAAGTTACTGCTTTAAGCCACAGTGCCCGAGGTTATGCTAGGTTGTATTCATGAAACTACATCTGTTTTATGCCAGTGAAAAATAACAAGATGAATGACTATGCTAGGGAAAGGAAGTCGTACATATGGCGCAAAGTAATATTCGCCTATAAATAATATATTTTCTTTTGGAATTTATTGGAATTTTATTTTAGGGTAGTAGGCCTATGGTTAGAGACCTTTACGTAAAAGAAACTTATAGGTTCTTGGAGTGCCGGGTTTGATGTCACCCCCAGCAGTGTTAGGGGATGTTAGTTTTCCCTTTTATTTGATTTTATCTTCGTTAACCAGTCTTCCCTTTGTTCTTGCCAATTATTCTTAAAGTTTTACGAGATAATTCCATGGGGTTTACGATTTATATTCCCTTTTCTTTTGGCAAACATATCTCTTAAATTTTAAAGCGACAGTAACAAGTGCCTTGTAACTTTTCTCCCCCTCTTATGTTCATTTTTTTTGCAGGTATCACTAGCATAAGTATTTGACATCCTCGTCTTTTAGTAATTTTTTTTTATTCCTTTATCTGCATTCCTATACCGTGATCTGCTTTTTTCATGTATATCACCACGTGCAAGACGTATAGTTTTCAAATACTGAAACTAACTCACTCTCTCTCTCGCTCTCTCTCTCTCTCTCTCTCCCTCTCTCTCTGTCTCTCATCTTATATATATATATATATATATATATATATATATATATATTATATATATATATATATATATATATATATATATATATATATATATATATATATATATATAATTATATAATATATGAATGAATTTTTATCACATCACTGTGATTCATATATAAGCATTAAGCTACAAACGTCCTTTAATATCCAATTCGCTCTACCTCGGAAATGATATATTTTCATGTATGTTACCCAAAGGGAAATTTTTTAGCTGATGATAAGTTGGTCGTCTCGTGGGCTCGAACCACGGAAGACAAGAACTCAGGACTACAGTGACGCGATTTTAGCCACAGGTATGTGTGTGTGTGTGTTCCACATACACTGAAACGCATTGAGCAATTTCAACCAAACTTGGTATACATATGACTTACTATCCCGAAAGGAACACCGTGGGGTAAGACGTCACTAGCATTAAAGGGGGTCGGGGTGGAAGGGCTTTTCTGAAACGGGGCTGGTTCTGCCAGTGAAATGGGGCTGGTTATGCCCGTAGACTCAGTAACTTTACGAATTTATCATACCTAATTTCGTATGCATATGACTTACTATCTGGAAAAGAATACTGTGGGGATAAGACATCAACGGTACCAAAGGGGGTGGGGGTTGGGAAGGGGGTGACAGACAGAGAATGAGAGAGAGAGAAAGTGAGAGAGAGAGAGTAGCGGGGGTGTTAGGGAGAAGAAAGAAGGAAAGAGAGAGAGAGAGAGAGATAGCGAGAGAGTAGAGGGGGTGTTGTGGAGAAGAAAGAGGGAAAGAGTCAGGAAAGGTTGGAGAGAGAGAGGAGAGAGAGCGAGTAGTGGGGTTGTTAGGGAGGAAAAAGAGGGAAAAAGCATGTGTGTGTGTGTGTGTGTGTGTGAGAGAGAGAGAGAGAGAGAGAGAGAGAGAGAGAGAGAGAGAGAGAGAGAGAGAGAGAGAGAGTTTGTCATTCAGAGTTTTCCCGGACAGCGCCGGGTTGTCAGCTAATATATAAATAAAATATAATCTTATAATGACAATTATCTGTCGTGAGGAAGGTTCATACAGCAGGGATTTTTTTGAAATTATTTTCCAATAGTATTTTAATCCTCGTTAACTGCAGCAGCAGAATTTTAGCTTCGACCGATTTTATATAATCAGGCCGTGATTACTGATTTACGAGGGTTATATTTAGTGATCGGCAGATTTGTAGGCCGAAACTTTGTGATTAAAGACCTTTCTCTGATCCGGTGATTCCGGTCCCTCCTCGCCTTCATTCGTTAAGTCCCTTTTGTTGGAATCGGTTGGTGTTGGCGCCAGCAGATTTCCGGGGAGGGTAGGGGTGAGGGTGGGGGTTGCTCTGGGCTCCCCCTGCGGAACGTCCTTCGTCTGGGGAGTGAAAAAGACGAAATAAACCGTCAGCAGACCAGACCCGTCGAAATGGTTTGGGTTTTGCTGCCTGATGAAAGATGGACGACCGACTCTGGCCCAGGATTTCACTTTCAAATGATTCGGTATCGCAAATAATATTGACGAAAGCATTTCAGAGTCTGAAACGTTTTTTCATACCGCTAATATATCTTAGTGTTAAAGCTTTTATTTTGTCTGGTATGAAGCTTTTGTTTTACGCTTAATCGCAGATTAACCCAGAAAGGAGCAGTATCGTTGTTTGGCAGTAATGATGGAAGTGATATATTTGCAAAGGGCAGCAGAGGCCTTTGCCATGATTTAGTTTTAAAATGGAAAGAAATGCAGTACGTTATGTGTCGATGTTTTGAAGCCATAATGTCTAGATGGTTTGAAGTTCTGATGTCTCGATATTTTGAAGACTTGGTGTCTTCCGATGTATTTAAGCCTTGATGCCCTTCGATTTTTAGAAGCCCCGATGTCTTTCGATGTTTGAAGCTTATGTGGCTTTTGATGTTTTGAAGCCCAGATGTCTCGAATTTTTGGAAGTCCTGGGGTGTCTCGAGGTTTTGAAGCCCTGATATATTTCCAGGTTTTGAAATCCAAATGTCTTTCGATGTTTTGAAGCCTAGATGTCTTGATATTTTGAAGGCCAGATGCCTTGATGTTTTGAAGCCCAGATGTCTTTCGATGTTGGAAGCCCAGATTTCTCTCGATTTTTGAAGCCCTGGTATCTCGATGTTTAAAAGTTAAGTATACCTTAGTTTAACCAGACCACTGAGCTGATTAAGAGCTCTCCTAGGGCTGGCCCGAAAGATTAGATTTATTTTACGTGGCTAAGAACCAGTTGGTAACCTAGCAACGGGACCTACAGCTTATTGTGGAATCCGAACCACATTATAACGAGAAATGAATTTCTGTCACAAGAAATAAATTAGTCTAATTCTTCATTGGCCGGTCGGAGAATCGAACGCGGGACCAGCAGAGTGCTAGCTGAGAACGATACCCACCCGTCTAATGAGGAACTTTCGATGTTTTAAAGCCCTGATGTAATTCTGTATGCATCATAATTTAATCGAGACTCATCTGTAAGTTCCTAGATCTGTCAAAATCCCCCGCCCACCCGTCCTCTCTCTCTCTCTCTCTCTCTCTCTCTCTCTCTCTCTCTCTCTCTCTCTCTCCAGCAAATAGTTGCTCTTTAGGGAATACAAGTAAGAAACAAGCAGTGCTAATTGCGGTCCTTTTTGCCATGGCTACTGCTACGGTACGTTCAATGCTGAAATGAATCTTCACGTATCTATATATCATCGCGCTCTCTCGTGAAAGAACAGTTCTCATAATCTAGGGTTTACCTCCTTTTTCTTTAGCTGAACCAAACATTAGGGTTATGTTATTTTCTATATCCCTCGCAAAATATTCTCTAATGTTGATGATAACTTATGCTATCCCTTTCAGATAAGAAGCCATTCATCGTCCTCTAGGGATAGGAAGAAGCACATTTCTGAATTGAAAGTAGATTTCTGAGAAGCACAGATATATATTAGTGTGAAGGGGACGCTTCCTGATCTCGAGAAATGTTGATATTATTAACGAAAGGAATTTCTTGATTCTCTTGATTATGAATTATCTCAGGGTCAATACCTCACTCGTGTATTAAAGAGGTTTTAGGAGATGTCTTATTAAAAGTTCCGGATATGCTAGACTTCATGACTGGAATAAAGGTTAAGTCTCGTTCTTAGCGCTTTGAGGTTGTAGCGTCACAGTAATTACAAGGAATTGCAAGTTGGTATAAAACTACTTATAATAATATTATACAGATGTATATATTATATATATATATATATATATATATGTATATATATATATATATATATATATATATATTATATATATATATATTTATATGTAGATTATATATATATATATTTTTATTAGATTATGACCATACCTATTAGGAGCTAACTTTCTTGTTAGGGACGCAGCAGGACTACTGATGTATACCATGTTTAGGCTAATTCCCTTTTGTTTTGGTGACGTGACTCCTTATGTGGAGAGCATAACATTCGGTTTGCAATAAAAAAATATATATATTGTGGTCCTAACAAATTTCGTAGAATGTCTGATTATCATTTACAGGAAAATAAGAATTTTTTTAGATTGCTGTTGGAGGCCTTTTTTCCTGTTATAAATACCTGTATCTGAATTGTTAGTGTGCCTCCTAGTGTCATTCCAGCCATTTTTCCATGCAGTATAAAATTACTATTAAGGAGAGCCCCGTAGGGGGCTAGCGCAGTCAGTGTACCTCACGCACGGTGCACTGTAGGCGTTACTTAAGGTTCTTTGCAGCGTCCCTTCGGCCCCTAGCTGCAACCCTCTCCTAACAATTGTTTCATAGTGCAACTGAGGTTTTCCTCCTGTTACACCTTTGTAACCCTTTACTCTCAATTTTCCTTTCAGCGCTGAATGACCTCATTGTCCCAGCGCTTGGCCTTCGGTCTCAGTTGTATATTCTGTTAGTATATTCTGTTTGTATACTATAAGGGAGAGAGAGAGAGAGAGAGAGAGAGAGAGAGAGAGAGAGAGAGAGAGAGAGAGAGAGAAGAGAGTGAGAGAGTTCAAATACAAATTCCACAATGTCTAGCTCATTGCTATTGTTTATGTTTTGAGTTGGCTTTATTCCAGCATGAACTTTTGGTTACAGAGCAGCACGTGTCATTCAGTGATTTGAAGTGATGAAACAGCCATGCATAAAATAAAAATATATGGTATGCAAGTGGAAAAATGTCATGTGAAATGAAAATTAAAACGGGTAGGATTGCAAATCATTTTAAACCCTCAGGTGTCCTTTAGTAGGAGAGAGAGAGAGAGAGAGAGAGAGAGAGAGAGAGAGAGAGAGAGAGAGAGAGAGAGAGAGAGAGAGTAGCGAGTCCTGGTCAGTCGTAGATGGCTGAAAAATTTATCGTAAGGAAAGGAGCGGGAAAATGAAAAATCTACGGATATTCCATACCGTATTAACTTACTGAGAAACTTTAGTCAAAAAGCATCGATCTCTAGGCGTAAGGATCGATGGGGTCGGCGGGGGGTGGGGGCGGGAAGAGAGAAAGAAATTTAAGAAATCAGTGTTTTCGCCTTAACCGGAGGAAAAGACGTGTGGTTGTCTCTTGAGAAGGACAGTGTGCTATCAGAGTATTTAATGGCACTTAGCCTGTGTTTTCCCCCCTTAAAGTACTTTAGAATGTAATATGTAATTGTGCTTTACTTTCATCCAACCTTCAGCAAGGCAATAAAAGGAGAGGCAAAGTGCAAGTTGAAAGACTCGGTCGTTAGGCGTTAAGCTGGCCGAACAAGGAAAAGAAACGTATTAGTGGGAGAAAAAGGGCAACTGGCAATCAAGAGTGATTTACAATTGCTGTAATGCTGCTCGCCTAGAAAATCTTCTCAGTGGGAAGTGCTAGACCGTTGTTGATATTTGCCAGGGAGTCCTGTAAGTAGTTTAATGAGTTTCAGTGATAAGGACTTTTCCTGTTATGTCACTGATCTCCATGATTTTGCACATGAAGTATCTGAGTTCACTTCGAGTCATCAGTACTTAAAATAGTCTTTTGCTGGTCAGAAGGAAGTTTGTACTGTGGAATGCAGATAAAAGTCAACTTTGAGGTCTGAGGTTTGGGGTTGGGATTAGGAGAAGGATAAGAGAGGGGTTGTGAGCGTTAGCTACTCTGTTTATCTCTTTTTTTCTTGTGGTACGAAACTGTTGCTACCTCCACTGGTTGTTCTGTTGTTTCATTCATGGTTTTTGGGTTGTAATTGGCTGGGGTACCGATGTAATTATTGGTGTCGGTCTAGGTAGACTTGTTCTTGCCTTCAACTGGGCAGTGAGAGCTAATTTAGCACTGCATTGTTTGAACCAGGCATGATGGCTCAGAACAGCTGGGGAAATTTGGAGTGGTAGGTTACCCTTTTTAAACTTTATCCTGACATTCCTTGAGTCTCTTGCCGTAAATGGGACAAATTATAGGAGCCTTGCAACTTTCCTGGTGATGACCATAGCGCTAACAGCGGAAGCAACTGAGAGGCCCAGGATTTACTCCTCTGAGGGGAAATATCCTTCCTCTGAAGGTCGCCAGGATTTTCCGCGGAGAGCTTTCTGTTTGGTTTTGCACTCCAGGCCATCGATAATATGAGGGAACTCTAGAAGAGGGTTCGCAGGAAGCCCTGTTGGCAATTGCAAATGATGGCCTTGTTCAGTTTTTCATATGCGTTCAGTAGCTTAAAATCAGTGTTGGCCTTCAGGAGGTCGACTGTCGTCTCTGTCCTTTGGGGTGATGGTAAATTCTTCCCTATGATATTTTGGTATTGCAGTGATGTTGATGCCTGGGGTAGTAGTCCTCTCAAGAACAACCGCTGCAGCGTAAGAGGTCCGTCCTTCAGCTAGAAGCTCTCTAACCATCGGTAGTGGAGGGTATTCACTGGTGCCTGAGACTTGAGGAGAAAGAGTTGAGCATGGAGGAGGGTGGGGTGGGGGAGGAGGAGGAAGGCTTGAGGACGTATGAGGAAGAGGAAGGGGGCTTGTGAGGAGGAGGAGGAGGATGGGGATGAGGGTGAGGATGAGGATGAGGAAGATGAAGGGGAAAGTGGTTGAAGAGGTTCCCCACTTCGCAGACTGAGGACGAGCTCCGTCTGTAAAAGAACCAGAAGGCGGTGGTCTTTTCTTCTTGGAACGAGTCATACTACGCAATCACAGTCATAACTATTAACACTTCTAATCCAAACAAGCAGCAGTAGAAGGCGAATAATAAACCGTGAAACTTCCAGGATAGTCCGGGCACAACCTTTGACCAGTTGAGGGTGGGGGGAGCCCTATTACATAAGACCTGATGTTTAGCTCACCGTGAATGGAACCCTAAACAAATCCTACATTTCCATCCTTTGTTTTAAAGCCCTTCCTTGTACAACGGGCTAATCCAGGATCAAGAGCCCGTGTTGGCATGAGGTCACGTTTACATTAACGGTAATAATATATATATATATATATATATATATATATATATATATATATATATATATATATATATATATATATATATATATATATATATATTGTGTTATACAGTATATATATTATATATTAGTATGAATATGTATAATAAGGATATATATGTATATTATATATATTATATATAATATACATATATATATACATATATATATTTATATACATATATATTTACATATATAATTCAATACAATGAAGAAAAAAATTGATATTTCAGTGTGTTTACCCTTTAAACTCTGGTAAAAGAAATGGGGAATATTCCTCTTTGATAAATGTAGTCGGTTTCAGATCCCTGCCGTCATTAATGCAAATGAGGCATCATTACAGTATGGTCGATTGTAAATCCCTTTCTATACATGAAGTCTGCTCCATAATCAATGTGGATGGAATGGCTGTATTATTCAGAAGGGAAAATCCTTTAAGCCTGGGTATAAACTTCGAATTTTACGATTTTGTATATCCTAAGAGAAGGTCTCTAACATTTCATATATTTTTTGAAGTTCAGAGTGTACGTGCTTATATGATAGCGTGGACAATATTTTATGTTTAAAAGTGCCCTTGTGTATCTTATATTGGTCAAAATCCCGCGGAAATGATTTCGTTCATGCGTAACTGTTAGGACATTCATTCTCGCCTTCTTAATAATCAGGGAAAAATTCGTTCACTCCTCGATGCTCTAGTACTTTTGGACACCGTTTTCAATCGAAAACCCAGAATCCGACTTTGTGACTGATAGGAAGTAGTGTAGTAAGTCTCCCTCCAGACAAGAATTGGAATCAGGTTTGGAAAACGTATAAAAAATCAGCAAACAAACAATGTACCAACACTGACGCGTGGGTGATATGAAGTTGACACTGGCGCATGTCGGCCGATGGATGTCAGTCAGTTTGACTAATTGCGACTAATTGATTTAATTTCAGGAATAAGGATTCTTTGTTGTTGCTCGATCGTGCATTAAAGTTAATTTCTCAGTGGATGATCTGGCAGCAAGTGTTTTGCTTATTCAAAGATCAAACTTCATTGCACATTATTTATCAACAAAAGTTAGATTCGTCTCGTGCAGTTCATTTAACTCATTTAAATAGTGAAACTCGTTTGTCGGGCTTGAGCGAACGCCAAAAGGTTTTCTTTCCACATACTTGGAGAGAAACAAAGAAGGTAAATATCCCGACCTAATTAACAATCAACAGTATGTAGAAATTATTTCATTCTAATTCCACAACACTTATACTGTGGTTGGCTTATTTTTGCAGGCTCCTGTTTCTCTGCAAATATCTGACTCCACGCCCTTTTCTTGATTTATCAAAGGCTGATTACGCAATTTTCAGCTGGTTGAACAACGAATTTACGATCTAGCAAATGTGATTGGGGCAATACATCACTCAGCTACGGTGCTCACTTTACTGATTGTACCTAGCCTATCAAAGGTGGGCTGTGGGGTCTATATCCTCCTTTAATGTACACATTAAATATATTATATATATATATAGGTATATATATATATATATATATATATATATATATATATATATATAAGGGTAGTTCCTGATAAAAATAACGCATTGGTCGCTCTCAGCAGCTTGTCGAGCCGCCATACAGACTGTATCAACCAGCTCTCTATTTTGCAGGGACTCTAGCACTTCCTAAAATTAAGGGCCTTCCTAATTCCTTATCAAACCATCTCTCCAGCTCTTTCAAGGTTTTTCTTTGTTCGTGTGTGTGTGCGTATATGTGTACGCGCGTGCACGTGCTTGTGTGTGTGCTTTTGTGTGTAGGCTATGTGTGTGAGTGAGATATAACAGGTAAACATTGATGAAAACACCGTCCCTTTTGAAACTGACGCGATACAGCACTGAACTATAAATAATCTTTTTCCTCCTTGAGATGTAAGAGAACAAGGGCAAACTGCAAGATTCTTTATTTGGAGACGCCGGAGTTAATTACTCCGCTGTATAATGAAATCTCTCTGAACTTACTGCACGTGAAAAACCAAAACGAGAGAGGAAGGAGAAGGCATTTGCCTGAGAACAACTTCTGGGAGCTTCTGCCATCTGTTGCTTGAAGCTTGAAACTAGACGTTTAGTCGCTTGCTGCTAGTTTAAAAACCTTCCTAATTAGGCTAACCAGGAATTAGATTATATACTTTTTAAGAACAGTGAAGGACAAATGTAATGAAGATTATTCCATGCAACTCTTTATTCTGGTGATTTAAGAAATGGACTAAGAAAAACCTTGATAACAGTTACGAGAAGGGGGAAAACATAACGAACAGAAAATGGCAGTACGAAAATACAAATGATACTCATTACGAAAGTGTCAAAATAGATATAAAAGGAATCAGAAGAAAACAGTAGGTCTTTCACTTCAGTGTATCTTGGAAGGGAAAGGAGTTGTGCTGTATTACAAACGCCTGGGCTTGCTTGTTAATCATTGCCAGCACTAAATATCTAATGCTAAAAAAAATTCACAGTGCCGTGTTAAATTGTTGTTCATTAAAAGTCCATATTTATATCAATAAATTGCATTATTGGTAAAGGTTAAAATGTTCCTCTTGAGCTCTGGGAAAATGTCAAGAAAAGACAGGAGGGGATGTTAGCATTTCTGTTGTTTGCGACCAATTTCTCCACTTATTTAGATTATACGTTGATTGTACTGCTTTCACGTTTAACGATGCATATTTTTAACAAAAAGCTGGAGTTTGTTAACCTGTTCCAGCCATCCTATGCATGGAGTCTGTAACAGTCGAGATATTAAAGAGATGTAACTCAAAATGTAAATCCCAAGATCTACGTAAATTCGTTCTGTGGGTGAGATATGTACAAAATATATTTTATTATATTTAACGGTAACGATGTAGTTTTAGAATGCGTACTGAATATTATTTTCCCACCACTCACGAAAATTTGAAAGTTGTTACTATCAGCCTTGCTTGGAGGGAAGAACTGTCCAAAATTGTAGACACTTTTAGGTCCTTCAAGTACCCAAAACAATTTCATCACAGACCCCATCAGTCGGGTTAAAAGAAAATTTTTATACAGGTCATGCTAACAATGAAAAGGATACCCAAAAGATATGAATTTTACTGACGTTTAATGAGGAAGTATAACAGATAGGTGATTATATAGATAAACCGGGAAATTATAGAAATTATCTGTAGCTATAACAACGCTTTAACCAAACCACTAACAAAGCATAATCATAGCAACAGGAGAAACAGAGGTGTATACTAAGTTCCATGTTATGATGCTACTACGTTGAAAGTGGTAGGGGACTTGATGTAAGAGCAAAGAAACACAGTGCTTTGGTTGCTCATAGATTTAACTTAGACCAGAAAATTAATTAGGATGGTTGAAGGATTATATTTCAGTAAAGATTCTCACGTGAGAAGATTGATTGAAGGCGCTGCCAGCGTAGACAGTCGAAAACAGGATAAATGCAGTTGCAACATCGTAAGTTAGAGGGTCGAGGAGATTGGCGCCACTGCCAGTTGAATATGGAATTAATTAACGACACCCAGACCAGTAGGCTACTTGGGTGATGGGTCGTTATCCTCTCGCCCTGCTTTCTAAACGCTACCAAGGAAAACTGCCCACTCGCTCTGTTTTTGACGCAAACACTGAGGGGGAACACGAGGAGGAACACCGTTAAGGTGTTCGAAAGCCTCAGTTTCAATTTTTCAACTTTCACCAATAATACAATTTGCTATAATATTGGATTTTCAGTGAAGAACATGAAACGGTCTCTGTCTGTCTATCTGTCTATTTATCTATGTATTTATCTATCTATCTATCTATCCATCTATCTACCTATCATATTTATATATATTATATATTTTTTTTAACGTGAATTCGAAAAAGTTGCCCAATTGTGTCATAAATGTACACGACAGTAGCCTAATTATGAAGGTAAAATCATGGTTCGATTGGAAGTCTGAATGCGCATGCATTTTAGTATCCCTTCCCAGAGATAATTCTAATTGCAAAAGAAACAGAATACCTGTAGAACGAAGCCTCCTTCGGAGGATAAATACCTACCTTGTCGAGACCCTGTCTGAACTGGATTTGGTCGTTATCAAAAGCAGTTTCGGCAACTAATGGCATGAATTTTTTGCTTTGATGTTGAATACGATTTGTCAGATCGAATTGCAGTTGCTGTCTGTGTTAGCAGCATATCGCTGTCACACCCTGCAACTAGTCTTCTTCTTAAATTCGTGCTCTTGTTAACTGATGACGGTTGAGGTAATTCCAGGAAGACAGTTCTCTGAGACAGACGATCAGCGCAAATGACGGACCGAGCTATTTCGGCTTGATGAGCTTCTATAAACAGCTTAGTAGTGCACAAGTATTTTTTGTTTTACCGTGTCTTCCTTCATTTTGTAACTGTCCAGTATTTTATAGCTACTTTGCTTCATCGGTTTGTTTCTAGCAGGGACGAAAGGGTCTTGTTAAATGTGCAATTTTGCGTGTATTTACTCGAACTGTTTTGACTTCAAATATTTTTGTTTAAGCTTTCAGCAACTTTTCCCCCAAAAAGTCACTTAAGTCTTGCCCCCTTTACGATTATGAGTTATAAAGTAGCAGTCAGTTAATCTAGGACAGACGTGTGTACTCGTGACAACCTGATTTCATCACTGTAGTCGGAGAGAACTTTGAAAATAAAAAGGGTATATTAAATGTTATGACGGAGAAAATATGTAAAGCTGATTCATAACGGTAGGGCCATTAATACAGATATTAGTGAAACCTATGTGAAACCATTTACAGGTATTCCTTTCAGCCATAATATAGTTTGTCTGTCTCAAGTTCTGTAAGTCCAGTATATTCATTCATATCCGTCTTTTAAGTTAAATATACCTTAGTTTAACCAGACCGCTGAGCTGATTAACAGCTCTCTTAGGGCTGGCCCGAGAGATTAGATTTATTTTACGTCGCTAAGAACCAATTGGTTACCTAGCAACGGGACCTACAGCTTATTATGGAATCCGAACCACATTATACCGAGAAGTGAATTTCTGTCACCAGAAATAATTTTCTCTAATTCTTCATTGGCCGGTCTGAGAGTCGAACGCGGGCCCAACAGAGTGCTAGCCGAGAACGATACCAATCCGGCCAATGAGGAACTATATCCGTCTGTAAATAGTGATAACTGTACTAAGCGATACCATGCAACCTCATGCACCAATTCCACTGGTGCATGCAATATGTCAACGATATCAGAATTAAATACAATTTACCGCAGAGCTATGACAAGTATATGTAATGTAATATACAATGACCCTCAGCGATACTGTACGCAAATACAATCTGTAGCAGCGATACCACAAGTGTATACAATCCTTCTCAGCATAGATTCCTAAAGTATAATCGTTTCATTTAAGGTTCATTCAGCCGTAATAACGACGTTCGCCGATTAATCCCATTCAATTTCCTGGTCATGAATATCTGATGTCGTATTACGTTAATCTCTCAACTCCTGTTTCTGAATCAATGATCGGATATTATCATTCGATGATATTCCCGTTATACTTTGTGTGTGTGTATATGTTTATATATATACATATATAATATATTTGTATATATTTATATATAACTATATACATATATACATACATACACACATATGTGTATATATGTATAGATATATGCCTACAGTATATATATATGTACATATGTATGAATTTATGCATATATATATGTATATGTATACATATATATATAAATGTATATATTATATATATATTATATATATATGTATATATATATATATATATATATATATATATATATATATATATATATATATATATATATATAATCAGCTAACATACAGGAAAAGCTTGAAAAGAAACGACAAAGAGCCAATTACTTTGTTGTAATTAACATATCTTCCGGGCACAAAGTGATGCAAAGTATCAAACAAGTGATCAAGAAAGTTCTTACAAAAGTAAAGCAAAGAAAAAAAAACTAATGAAAATATTTTTAGGTCATGACAAAAAGAAACAGTGTCCATCCAGATTATTCAACTAATTAACAAACAAATCAAAAGGGGGACAGAATTGCTTAATGACAGCATCATATACAGAAATCAGTGATAATTAACTAACTAACTAATTGTCAACCAGTTTATAAAAGTGAATTCACAAATATGAATAATAATGATAACAATGGTAATGATAATATACATAAAATGACATCACCAATAAAAGAAATAATGGCAAATAATAAAACGGCTGATTGAACAGTAGTATTTATAATGTATACATAAGACATTAAACGTAAAAGAACTGATGACAATAGACATTAAATGACATCACCGGTAAAAGAAATAATGACAAGTTGGAATGAAACCACTCTCCAGACAAAACTAAATGATAACCTTAAAGCTCTTCACTATTTTATCTATAATAAGATTGTCTAATTCGTACATACCAGAGCTGAACTTGAAAGTTTTAAATAGGATTCCTGGTATGTACAAAGTAGGCAGTCTTATTATAGATAAAATTGTGAAGAGTTTCAAGATTATCATTTATTTATGTCTGGAGAGTGGTTTTATTACTACTTGTCATTATTTCTTTTACCAGTGATGTCATTTTACGTATATTATTATTATTATTATTATTATTATTATTATTATTATTATTATTATTATTATTATTATTACTGTTCATATTTATGGATTCAGTGGTTCTATAAATTGGTCGGCAAGTAGTCGGCTTGTTATTATTGATTTCTCTATATGCTGTCATTAGGCAATTCCTTCCCCCTTTTTGGCTTGTTCATGTTTCAAGTAGTTGGGTACTCTGGACGAGCATTGTTTCTGTCTGCAATGGCCTATTAATGCATTTTTAATTTTTTATTTTGTTTTGCTTCTGTAAGAACACTCTTGCTCACTTGTTTTTATACTTTATATCACTCTGTCCCCCGAAGATGTATTAATTACACGAAAGTAAAGTACTTGGCACTCTGTCGTTTCTTTTCAAACTTTTCCTGTGGCGTGTTTGTGTGTGTGTGTGTAAATTCGTAATATTGATATACGCTCTAAAGGCTGATTGCGTATAATATTTCGTAAGGCAGAAAGAGATTCTGAGCAGGATTTTAATTTTTTTTAGAAAGATCTAGAATACATCTAATTCTTTCTCATAAGCAAAAGCGCCCATATCCCCTTAACGTGGAACAATTATCCAAAATTTTCCAGTTCCTTATCTTCACTAACTTGATAGTTAAGGGAATGGAGTGTGAGTAAATGCATTACAAGTGTTATTCTGCTAAATTCATATTTTTCTTTAGATATAAATTTACATACCACCCAAATTTTTTGCAGAGTTCTTTGGCAGACGTGTTTCATTACTGTTGTTTGTACACTTATTATGCATTAAAGAGAACAGAAAAGTCACTGAATAAATGAAACAGCTTTCGGATAAGCGAAAAGGAGAAGAATTACAAAGAAATGCCTTATTTTTTTTTATCATCTAAGTGAATAGTTTTTCTTATATGTTCTATATCATCTGTACCATATCATATATTTTTAGATATCCCTTTCAATAAATTGATAGGGGTATGTGCATCACTGACTGAAAATTTAGATAACGTCCAGGTGTAGGTTGCAACCGATTCCATTTCTAACCTGATATAATAAATCAAACAGTTCAGATGTCACGAGGAACGGAGCGAGCTCTGCTCTAAAAGTAATGTTACTGAAGAATGACACCTCTCTTCCACACAAGCAGCTCGGCTGTTTATGCCTCTAAGCACTTTGGAAAGGCAGTCACCAATTTTGCAATAGATTTTGCAAATGGCTCCTTAGGGATATCTTGGCCCTGGCTAAGTTTAAAGTAATGCACCTGTTGTTGCAGAGAATGTTCATTTTTTTTTAACTTTCCTTTGTAACTTCATCGTTAATATATATATATATATATATATATATATATATATATATATATATATATATATTTATATATATGTATATATACTGTATATGTATATGTGTGTATATATACTGTATATGTATGTATATATATTATATATACATATATATATATATATCGTATCTTTGCGCAGAGAACAAATGGTGTTGTAAATTATTATTTCGTTTACCTCTCTTTCGATTTTCTGCTAAAACAGGTGCAAAGAAAGAGATTCTCTCATTGCTATCCGTGCATGCAAAAGTAGTTAGTGATTTAAAGAGAGAGAGAGAGAGAGAGAGAGAGAGAGAGAGAGAGAGAGAGAGAGAGAGAGAGAGAGAGAGAGTTATATCTTGCCTTGTTATTCAAAACATTAATATGGATTTTTCAATCTTATTTTACTGGCGGGACTGAGATAAATTTATTCGTACTTACATGTATTCAGCTAAGGCCACAGGAAAAGTAGTTGAATATATTGTCATGCGCTATTATGACAAGCATATATATATATATATATATATATATATATATATATATATATATATATATATATATACATATATATATATATGTAATATACATATATATATATATATATATATATATATATATATATATATATATATATATATATATATGTATGTATACATATATATAAAGACAATGGCAGAAATCGCATCACACACATCTTGAAGGGACGGGAAGATGCTTAAGCATTGATTTGGGCATTCATTCCTCCGTTTCTTAATTTGATTAATTACATCACCAGGGTTCTATGAAAAGATATGAAAATGTGAATCAGTAGTGTGAGGTTGAAATGTTAAATCACTTAAAAACCAGTTCAACACAACAACAAGCTTTTTAACTAGTGCATCAAATATTACTTATTGTCTCACTCAATAGCAGAAATATTAGAGTATATATATATAAATATATACAGTATATATATATATATACATATATATATATATATATATACATATATATACATATATACATATATATACATATATATATACATACATATATATATACATACATATATATATATATACATATATATATATATATATATATATATATATATATATATATATACTTTGTATATATATATATATATATATATATATATATATATATATATATATATATATATATATATATATATATATATATATATATATATATATATATATATATATATATATATATATATATATATATATATATATATATATATAATGTGGTGCCAACAACCGCTCAGGTTTTGAATCTATCCTTTACTTCAGCATTGAATCAAGATGCAGAGCTTTCACACGTGACGGAATAATTTCATCTCTATTTCCTCACCTATATATTCCTGATTTTATGTTTTTGACTCGGTTATAATTCAATAATATTTTTTAAAACGAATGAGTAATCAGAAGTTTAAATTATGTACGGGTACCAATTGTTAGTTTACATTCTTGCGAAAAGCAATGGTGCAAAATTGTGCAGAGTGACGAAATCTGGAACGTGGAGGTATTTACGAAAGGTAAAATGGTGAAAAAGGATTATATCATTCGAAAAAATCTATTTGTGTGGTGTTACAAAGTAATTAGCATACGGTAATTATATTTAATTTGACTTCATCCTGGAAAAGAGAAATCTACTAATAAAGTTTTCCTGTTTTTTCTTCCTTGTAATGGAGTACGTTCCAGAATTCGCGACATTTAGCTTGCAGCAGAATTTTGAAAAAGAGAAGAAAGAACTTCAAAATATACTTCGCGCAGAGCCAAAGTTATTTCCTCTGTCAAAATGTCATTTTCCGTCAAAAATCCTGCGCTTCCGTGAATCCGTATTATACTGATCTTCCAGCGAAAGCCGAGCTCGCTCATGAGCCAGCCATGAATCCCGGCTATTGTTGAATAACCAAGTTTACGTCGCTGGATAATGCAGACCCAACTTCCTCCAGAAAGTGACGTAGGAAATAGAGGTATGCGCAGGCAGAAATGATATTGCTTCGAGTCGAAGAGTTACTGAACATATTTCGAGTAGGCGGTATTTTAGCGCGCGCACACACACACACACACACACACACACACACACACACACACACACACACACACACACACACACACACATTTAATTGCATGATGTAAAAAATTAAAACTCGTTCACATGGATATACAGAAACGCACAACATGCACAATAGGTTTATATAAATGCCGGAGAATCTTAAGGCGGGTGGCTTAAGATACACCCATATCATCGAGGATTGGAAATGAATAATGTTATGAAACTCTAATGAAATGCTATTTATTTTTAACTCTTCATCCTGGGAAGTATTTCCTGAGTAGGATGCTAACGACTAGAATCGAGCCCCGAGTGCGTTTGGTAATAGATAATCAAGTTTATGACAAAGAATCATCATAGGTGAATACCATTAAGATGGATAATGATTAGCTAGGAGAGGAACGTGTCTGTATGTGTTTGAGAGAGAGAGAGAGAGAGAGAGAGAGAGAGAGAGTGAGAGTGAGTGAGAGTGAGAGTGAGAGTGAGAGAGAGAGAGAGTGAGAGTGAGAGAGAGAGAGAGAGACGGTTGGGAGGGGAACGTTTCATGTGCATATATATAAGTGCTCATATATAAATCCCCAGATGCCCCAGCATGGAAAATGACATTGCTTTTCCATATATGGGAGTATGAAAAGAATTCTGGATATTAGAGTTGATGCCCTTTTTCTCTTGGTTACGGGCAGCTCCAGGAGCAAGACCCCCTTGCTGACATAAGGTCGGCTTGATTATCATCCCCAACAGCAGCGGTTACCTGTAAGATGAAGCAAAGGATAACGGAAAGAATTTTTTCTTTTCGCGTGGCCTTATATCTTGTTTACACCATTTTCATAAGCATACCAGATAATTGTTCGATGTTTGTCCTTGTTTTGGCTTATTTGAGGTGTCTGATGAATGTCAACGAAGACAGGGGTTGCGATATTGAATAAAATAAAGACAAAATTACTTCGCGAAAAGACTGAATGTAATACATAATAGAGAACGGGACACTAAAATTGTGCAGGCAACATAACGGGTGGTTGATTTTTTTTTTTAAGTACCTTAGTTTAATCAGACCACTGAGCCGATTAACAGCTCTCCTAGGGCTGAGCCCGGAGGATTAGACTTATTTTACGTGGCTAAGAACCAATTGATTACCTAGCAACGGGACCTACAGCTTATTGTGGAATCCGAACCACATTATAGCGAGAAATTAATTTCTAAAACCAGAAATAAATTCCTCTAATTCTTCATTGGCTGACCGGAGACTCGAACTCGGGTCTAGCAGAGTGCTAGCCGACAACTCTACCGACTCATCCAACAAGAAACTAACGGGTGGGTTGAGCGAGAGTGAAAGGAAAGAGGAAAGGAGAGTGTTGGAGGTGAGGGAACTTCAAGATAAACTCCGAGAGATATAATGAACGGAAGGAAAAGGAGTATTGTTGAACACAGAAGGGATGAATGTAAGCAGTTAGGATACTAGATGGAGGAAAATGAATCGTACTGGAGCGAAGTAAGTGCTGGGGTTAGATTCGTGAGCAAATGGGTCTCAGAATAGGTTCTGCAATTGGGCAGGTGCTGTCTCTGTTCGTGGGCGCAGTCATTTGCAATGATAGGCCCCTTCTTGTGCAAACTCGGAAGCCCGTAGGTAATTTTGCAAGCTTTAAAGTTTAAACGGTAATTGACGAAAGTTTTTAATTTAATTATCAATTCACAGCTTCTGTATTTGTTTCAGAGACTTTTGACGTTGTTGACGAACAGATAATGAAGATCTGGTAACGGCAATTACCATAGAAGAGAATTGGGGCGCATAATAATTTTGTGATGTTCGCCGCTAATTACAAATTATATCTGGTTGGTTGAATGTTGAGGGTTAACGACAAGTGTTGCGTTCAATACGGTGCTATGTTAGTTAGGGCTGATTATATGACCATAATTTGACAACAAGGATATATGTGAGGATTATTCTGGTATTTTACGAAAGGAAAGAAAAAGAAAGATAATTTTACTTTGTAATCGTTACGAATGACGCAGTTTACTCTGCATTTCTGTATTATTTTTTCGTTTTCCTTCATTAATGACAAGCTTCTTGACATCCCACACACTCAGGCCATCTAGGAGAATAATTGATGATTTATGCTCCTTGCTCTTAAATCAACTATTTAATCGCCCCCCCCCACCCATTCTCTCTCTCTCTCTCTCTCTCTCTCTCTCTCTCTCTCTCTCCATTTCCCCCACCTTGCGTTTATGTAGTTACCTTTAGCTGTCTGTGTGCGTGTTTATCAAGAACAAGCATAATATTTTTATCATTACACTAATGAGTTTGAAATCCCGATCAATCAGTCACGTTTCCATAATTAATGAAACACCGACGTCGTTAACCTTTTCAGTATTCAACCAAACGGATGCAATTATAGCCGAATACTTTACTATAATTAGGGCTCCGGAAATTAGTTATCAAATCTGCATTATGAGAGTTTGGCGACCAAGTCTGAAAAGAAAAAACCAAAGCGTATTAAAAGAAATTGAAAATTGTATAATGCGACTAAGTAGTATATACATGGACAAGCTCCCCAGAGTATATTGCTGATGATTTTTTCTATTTAAATGTGCTACTATCTTCAAAGAATATTCGCAAACTCAATAACTTTGCCTGGATTGTTAATTGTGTACCACTTAGATTGTTCTTTTGGCACCACTTGTCCAGTGTTTGGCCAAAAAAAGAATGAAAAAATAAAGTTGGAAACATAAAAATGCAAATACGAGCAGCATAAATTTTAGGGTCATTCAAAAAGTTCTCGGCTTCCCTCAGTAAGAAAAATCAAAGCCTTCAAGTGTGGCAGCATACCGCTGGCTACCAAAAATATTAACTATTCACAAGAACTCAACTGATTGACTAAATTACGGTGCAGATGCACCCCTGACATTTACCAGATGCAAACAGAACCTCGGAATGGACAAAAAAGAAGGCCTCGCCACCATTAAGTATCAGCAAAAGAAGGGTATGACTCCCAAAGACATAATTGAGGACATGGTCTGCTCAAGAATGACGAGTCGTCCCCCTTCTGCGTGTCTCACTATTTAGAAGAGGGCTACTGAATTCCTGCAGGTAGTGACAGCAGATGAGTTCCCCAAGTCGCGGCATCCAGTAACATTAACCATCAATGAACAATGGGATATATATTTCATAACGGTTTTGGATGACATACGTTCACCTGTCCTACAGATGGAAGAAGACCACCGTGACCGCCTGTGCTTGCTTAAAGTGCCCTATTTTCCTGATATTTTTAAAATGAGTAGTCTGCCTGCAAGATAAGTACCAAGACTGGTGATTCCAGGTCAGCAGCAAACTCTAACGGAAACTTTTAGGATTCGTCTGATTGTTCCCAGGATGAACCGGACAGTGTCTACCGTTTCAGTAATCCAGGATGAGACGAGTTCTCCACTTTGAACCCGAATCCTAGATTAAGTCAAGGAATAAACACATCGTGGTCTTCCACCTCTCTATGTCAGCCTGGTGATGGCCTCTTGTTTTGGGATTCTGAGGGTGATATCACGGTAGACATTTTAGGAGATGGCCAGACCGTTTTAGGGTATTACATACCTGAAACGCGACAGATGGAAAAAGCAATCAAGGTAAATTGCAGAGGGAGGTGCAATCAGACGAGTTATTGCCCTGTGCCAATTCCCATGGCATTGGCTGAAGGGCTTAGTTGTGTCTTTGCGTTGTTTCCTTATCCCCTTGACTCACCTGACCTGGTAGTCTTTAACTCATTCCTAAACTGAAACCCCTCCTATTAGATGTCCATTTTGGGATCAGTAACGAAGTCATCCATGTTGTGGAGAAGTGTATGGAGGCCCAGAATTCAACCATCTGTAGGGACGGGGTGTAGCGGTAATCGAAAATCGATGAGCCAAGTGCATCGAAGTTTGAGGAGAGTATGTTGGAAATTAACGCAGGAACTACCGTCCTCCTGTGACGCTTTGTGGGTCAGGCAGAGAACTTTGAAAATTAATTTGGCATATCCAACTCCTAATAATAATTAGGAATTCAGTCAATCTTTTCGCGTGGCCATATTCCTTGATTTTATTTTTATTGTAATCACCGAATTGTGATTACTAAGTAATCGTTTCTAAAAGGATATCTGTTCTTTGATCGAATCTGTTATTCAGTCTGCATTTTCTCTACCCAGTACTAACTCAATCTGCTTACGTGTGTGTTTGTAGCACAAGATGTTTGGCAGAAATATAATTAAGATATTAGAAAAACAACGAACAAACGTACAAAAAATTTTTTTATGAAAAGTTAGATGTTAATGGAAAATAAGCAGGATGAGATGAGTAACGCTGCTTTATGTACCAGGTTAATTTCCCGCTTTATAAACAAGATGAATTGTCTTCGTGAATCGTTTCTGACGTGGGAGGAAATGCTTCTTTGGGGGAGGGGGAAGGGGTTGAGTAGAAATGAATGAGCCTGTTTTCCGCTCTGTACGAGAACTGGTAATTCCCCTTTTGTGGTGTCAAGGATTGTTTAACTATGTCTATAATTAACCCATAATTATGGGTTTCTTTTAGTTCCTTAAAGTTTTTGACACATTGTTTCGAGGGTATTCTCCCTTGCCTTGCCTTTTATCCTAAACCACGTAATGGCTTACTTACTGTTTTAGAATCTTGATATCTAATACTTACGGAGCAGGTTTAGTAGATATTGTAATTTTTCACATGTGAATTTTTATGTATGAAATATATCGTTAGTTGGTCGATACCAAACTTGTTTTTATCTCCAGTTTTTTTGTGTGTAAAAACTTGTAATCCCGCCCATAGATCTTTAATGATTTTAAATTGTGCGCGGTTGGAGTAGGTCAGTGGAAAGTAAATACTACTTCTAGTCACGGAACAAAAATATCAAAGCCAGGTAGAACAGAGAGCAAAATCTGCAGATATTTCAAGGTAATCATTTGAGTTTAGTTTTTATTAGCATCCATGTCTAAATAGAAGGAAAAAACGCCCGATACAGTATATTTTGTGACTGAAGGAATGAAAGGACTTGCTGATGAAGGGTTTTCATGAGTAACGCCAGATGATTCGAACTCAGGCAATTACTTTGAAAAGGAAGCTTCTCTTCCTTAATTCTCCGTAGGGGGCCAGTACCGTCAGTGCACCTCACGTGGTGTTCCTCCTGTTACACCTATCAGGACCTTCTTATGGTCAGTTCCCCTTTCAGCTTGAATGACTTCATAGGTTCCAGCTCTTGGCCTTTGTCTTAAATTCTATATTCTATTCTATTCTGTTATAGAAACCGCAACCAAGGATCCACACTGTCCTTCACGTATGTTTAGTAGCATTCTGAGCTTTCTGTCAGTAGGATATAACGAAAGATTTCTTTTTCGTTGTTGATTATGTTTATGTATTTATTTCTAATCGGGCACCGGAAGAGAAGATGAACAAGCAAAAATATAAAGAAAAGAAAGAAAATCTGTCAAGTCTTGTAAAATGTTTCGTTTAGCTGAAAAAGAAAGATAACCGTCTCTTCTTGTATAGCATCTTCAAGACTGCAAGCCTCAATCCCTTTCTGAATAGCAACAACGTTCTAGGAATGTTCTGATCCATGGCTGTATTAACCGCCCCCCCCCCCACTTCTGCCAAGCTTGGGAATTTTTTGTCGTCTGATATCCCGGATTCTTATATTAATCCATATTGCAAAAAGTGAGCATATTGTTTGCTTCAAGGATTGGCCCACTCCTTTTAGAATTCCACAAGATTGGGAAAAATTGCAGTCAAGAAAATTCCACAAGGCCAAGACTAACAAAAGCCAGTTGATTATCTTTCCCCTCGGAATGCAAACAACCAGACAGAGGGTCAACCTCTCATGGTCCAGACCTAATGTATGTTATTGTAGTCGAAGGTGATTGACACATACAGTTCTTAAATGCACGGACCACCTTAATTGGATCTCCATTGCTTGAGTGCAGATGTTAGTCATCCATTATGTTAATGAAACATGACTGATTACCTGGAATTCGAGGATCATGACTTCATTGTAACGGTAATGCGGTGTTGGATTCGACTTAGAGAGAGAGAGAGAGAGAGAGAGAGAGAGAGAGAGAGATACGTAAATTTTGTACTTCAGTGGCATAATATTTATGGTAACATACTGATAATATTGTATTTAAAGTTAGACATTGTATGTAGAGGACTTAAGCAGTCGACCGTACAATGTTCTTCCAGACAATGCATTGTCATAGTAACATTTCTTTATGGTTGTTAATGAATTGTAGCTTGAGATTAGTATTGGAAAAATTATTTGGAATCTGTTACTCTTACCTCCCAAGTTTTGCTCCTTCTAGAATTATGGAAAAATTATCTTTAGTTTACAGATCGTTTATATTGCTTTATTCATTCTTAAAGGCCGTTTCACACCGGATGCAATGCTATGCGCGCCACGCTATGGTAGCCATGTTGCGGCACGTGGCTTTTAATTGCTGACATTGTTTTAAGCGGGGCCGTTCACACCGGGTGCGAAGCTATGCTACCGATGTTTGCGACTTAACGTTCATAGCTTCCAAGATTGCCGGGGCGCGATTTTTGTGGACGTAGCTCGCCTCGCGCATGCGCACTTGGGTCTCATAGGAGATGTTCCCGCCTCATGGCTTAAATCTAAGTATACTGTAAGTGTTATATTAACGTGAAGGTATAAAGTATACCTAAGCAAATTTACTCAAAGTAAAATTTTATTTCCAGTAGTGCAATTGTCCAGTTTTATTATTATTATTATTATTATTATTATTATTATTATTATTATTATTATTATTATTATTATTATTATTATTATTATTATTATTAAACAGGAGCACTTTCAAATGGGAGAAGCAAATGTCCAAAGAATATAAATTTCATAGGTTAATATATAAATTAACTTTAAATATAGCAGTAGAGGTGAACAGATTAACAATAGATACTTACATACTTGAATTGCTCGCAGACATTCGTAGCTTTCGGTGTGAACACATGGATAGCGAGTATAGCTAGCATGGCTCCGTAGTACAGCGTGGCGCGCATAGCATCGCATCCGGTGTGAAACGGCCCTAAAGCAGGGAAACTATCTCCAGGTTGGGGCTTGCAATGTGAAATGTGCAATTATTGCTTAATGGCACGCACAAGTATTTATTACATTTTGCAATGGGAGACATTACAGTGCGTTTATTGTGTATTAAGAAGGTAACGTGTATGTGAAAGACTGCTTCTTCAGTGGCAGTTTATTTAAGGGAATATAATATTCTAGTGAATATTGAAAAGGCTGTCTTGTGTTACAATGATTTACGTTTTATGATTTTGAAATTAAAGAAAATTTCTAGTTAAAAAATCTTTCTCTTCGCTGGTAACAATGTCTTATGGTTTTCGGTGCTGAATTCTTTTACGCAGTGATGGTAAAACTTTGTCTTTTCTCCCTGGATCCGTGTTAAATTTATGTTCTCTAACCGAAGATAGGTCATAAACGACCTTTCTTTCTCTACTTAGGACATTATTATTATGCTAAGGGATTTACATTGTACATTTCTAGAAAAAATAAACGCTGTAGATGATTTCTAGGTTTTAAGAACAGCTGGTGTGT
>NC_089763.1:14083494-14090994 GCF_040412425.1 Macrobrachium rosenbergii | reverse complement strand
ACACAGAACAAACGACCGCTAACCAACCTTAGGTGGAGAGAGCAAACGACAGAATGCTTATAGACAGAGTTAATTCAGGTACAGTTGAGTAGAGGAGGCTTGAGTATTTAACTGGGGGACTAGTTGTTTGACAATGACTCGAGTATAGGCAATTAATGAGGATTTGCTGTTTGGCCTATTGTGCTGAAATCATTTCTTTAAATATGAGTTTTACAAATTTTAGAATGTTCTGGATTGGAGAGCCTACAACCAGTGCGAAAGCTTATTCCCCGATGGGAGTCGATTCTGACCCTCAGTAACCTCCTCGTGGATCCGACATATGTCCCAGAGTTACACTTAGGGCAAGTATATTTATACACCACGTAAGAGGATAAAAAAGGGTTAATTGATCCTTGTCATTGAAAAAACGAACCTGTTGTTAAAGGATTTTTGGGAAGTAATTTTAAATTAATCGCACCATGATGATTGTGGGTAATTTGCATAAACCGTTTTCTAAAAGAGTCGTCGTGTAAAAAGGGAAATTTGGCGTAAAATTTTAATTTAGGTACTGTTGGAGGTTTTGTGACGTTAGTGAATTGTTTAAGAAAAATTCGAAGCTTTTTAAAAATAAAGTTTGCGGAAAGCAGTTACTCATGAAACATTCTGAGATAAAATTAATTTCCTGATGAAAGGATTGCCAGTTCGAAGTAATGGAAAACGCCCTGTGGAGGAGAGTAAAAATGGAATTAAGTTTAAAATTATAAAAACAAGAGCTGTAATAATTGCATCCTAAACCAGTAAACGTCTTCTTCCTAAAAACAGCAGTATTAAAAGAACCATCACTTCTGGTGACAAGAACGCCTAAAAAATGCAATTGATTGTTCACTTCTTTTTCCACGGTAAATTTAATGTTATCATGCCTAGAATTGGCAAATGTTAAAAAGAGTCAGTATCAAAGTCATTTTTAAATAGGGCGAAGGTGTCATCAATATACCTAACATAAAAAAGCGGGTGAAACCTGAGTGGACATTCATCTAACATGCGTTCTTCCAGCGAACACATGAAGATGTTGGCAAAAGTTGGACCCAAAGGGAAACCCATGGCTACACCGTCGGGTTGTTTAAAAAGCTTGCCATCGAAAGTAAAGGCAGTGCCCCGCACTGCCAGTTCTCAAAAAATCTTAAAAGATGTTCGACTAAAATTGTTAAAAACAGCATGTGGTTCAGGAAAAAGTTTAAGATAATATCGATAGTTTCCTCCACAGGAACATTAGTAAAAAGCGATTCTACATTTAAACTGGCCATTTTAAGATCAGCGTCTTGTGGTAAAATTTTTTCCTTAAAAGTGTATGATTACTAAGAGTAAAATTATTTTTAGTCAAAGGTTCCAGTTTCGATGATGGAGGCATTAACTTCCCATGCTAGAGGTTGCCTATTGCTTGAAACTGGTATACCCACGTTTACACTGGGAAGACAGGTACTGATTTGCTTAAGAAGGCTGATATCAACACCCGAAAGGTGGGCAGAAATTCATGTTGCCTATCGCTTGAATTGGTATGCCCACACTTAAGGTGGCAGGACAATATCGAATTGCTTAAGCAGGCTTATGCCAGCACCCGAAAAGTGGGCAGAAATCCAGTTTTGATGACAGAGCCTTAACTTACGATGCTAAAAGTTGCCTATGGCTCGAGACTGGTATGCTCATGCTTAAACTGTCATGACAATACCGAATTGCTTAAGCAAGCTGATGCCAACACCCAAAAGGTGGGCAGAAATCCACTTTTGATGACAGAGGCGTTAACTTACCATGCTAGAGGTTGCCTGTTGCTCGAAACTTGTATGCCCAGCCTTAAGTTGGCAGGACAATACTGAATGCTTAAGCAGACTTATGCCAGCACCCAAAAGGTGAGCAGATATACAGTTTTGAAGATGGGGGCATTAGCTAACCATGTTAGAGGTTACCTTTGGCTCAAAACTGGTTTACCCATGCTTTAGTTGGCATAACAAGTTTTACCTACCTTAATGACTAGGCAAATCCATCTCTGGCAGTAGACAGATGCAAAATTCCCACTGCCAGGATTGACAGCAAATGCACCTCTTCTCAGCAATGATGCAATTGTTCCCAAGATAATCGAAGTATCCATAAGTCCTTCCACTTACAGATACTTGGTCATTATCCAGTCCATGCTCAGTGGCATGCTTAGTCATTCTGCATAACCATTTCTTGAATTATAAGTCGAACAAACCAGGTGATCAATAGTGTGCGCTGATCAGCTTTTCGATATGACTAGCTGCTAGACGAACTTGCAAGACAATACCAACGATGGTGCTCTAGACCTTGGTTATCAGAACTGATGCCTCAAACCTTGTGGGCATCTCTGACACCACTCTTTTCAGTGATCTGCAAGGTCCTTCCCCTGGATTCCGTTGATGGCCCCTGTGGAATTTCCTCGGGACGTCCGGTTCGACAGTCAATTCTCTTTCTCTGTCCTTAAGCCAAGTGAATGGAACTTTTTCCCTTTTGAATAGTTGCTCTCTTGGGCACATCCTACCGTCACATCTCAAGAGACAGGGGATTCTTCTGTGCCATTTCCAAGACACGAGAAGGTCCTGCTGTCCATCGTGGGCTGATCGGATTCTAGGTCGAGGGTGATTAATTTGCGCTGAGTTTGCTCTCCTTGGAGAAGGGTCTTTACGGGGCTTTTGGCCCCCCTTTCACGTTTCTAATGCCAGCCTCTCTTTCCTTTACATTTGCATTATTTTTGTCGTCTTTCTTATGTCCATCATTAGCAGGATTACTCTCAGGCAATGCTTTCGAACTTGTAAGCATCTTTCGAAAGACTTACCTCCTGATGAGTCTGATTTTCCTAGTGTCCGGTCGTTCTTTTTCTGAGTTGGCTTCATTACCCGGACATTCTTTTTCAATTTTCTTTTCTTTCAGTTCATCTAATCCCTGTCTAGTGACTTGATCTTCGTTCACTGTTTCTTGCTTAATCTTCACACACACACACACACACACACACACACACACACACACACACACACACACACTCACACACGTTGAGCGTCGAAAACGTTTTATTCTTTTTAAAATTGCTTTTGTGTTAGTTTTACGTGACGAATGTCTTCAATGCTTAAGTGTTTAACTCCATTCATCTTCAAGGGAAAAAGATATAAATATGAATTGTTAAAGGTTATTGTCGTAGACATCTGCCGTACGTTTGTAACGAACTATACTCTCTTCGAGCTTGGCAAAGAAAAATTTTAAGTATGTTACGTGCGGATGTTTCATAGCGTGTGATCAGTCATTTATCAAACATTTATATTTGATTTCGGTTTCATATAAATATTAGTTTCATGTAACAGACACGCACTCAGTTTTTAAAGTTGTCTCCTCAGATGAACTTTGGAGTTTTGAGATAACTAAACCCAAGGAACGCCCCATCTATCTACCCCTCTCATTCTTCCTTGTTACACACTCATCAGTGAATAGTTAAAAAAAAATCGGATAGAAGACAATATTTTTGAACTTGGAGGGAACTCATTATATTTCTAATGAAACCAATCTGGAAAGCAAAAATAGAAATCTGGAAAACAAGCGTAAATAACAACAATTTATTTTGGAATCAGATGATATGTATTTCAATCTTATTTTCCATTTTAAAGTATCCGTGCATAGAATGGAATCTACTTGTACATCTTCTCACGAAAGGAGAGAGAGAGAGAGAGAGAGAGAGAGAGAGAGAGAGAGAGAGAGAGAGAGAGAGAGAGAGAGATATCTGTCTATCTGCCATGAACATTTTTCGGTGTCACGGAGTGAACCTTAATGAAAATGCAGGTCTCATTAATTTCCTCATATAATTTCACCGAAAGAAGATTTAACTAATTGCAAAAATCCTTTATGAAACAGACTGAACGTGATGATAATCCTCTTGGATTTTCCCGGAATTCAGTCTCGCCGGAAAATGTTTCATGGCGAGACTTTCAAACTGTATGTATGACTGTGTATATGATGTATATATACGTATATATATATGTATATATATATATATATATATATATATATATATAATATATATATATAATATATATATATATATATATATATATATATATATATACGTATGTTGTCTACAAGTGCGCTATTGCAATTCACATTTACGTATGCGTGCATTATATCGGTATTATTGTCGAGAAATATTGCATTGTAAAATAATCGTGTTTCAAGAATGTTTCACGCAAATGAAGGAGAGCTCACAGCCTATACAAACAATTTGGAGAAGTCCCCCGTAGTAGGGTAGTGCCGTCAGGGCACCCCATGCGGTGAACTGTAGGCATTAGTTAGTTCTTTGCAGCGTCCCTTCGGCCCTTAGCTGCAACCCCTTTCATTCCTTTTGCTGTACCTCTATTCATATTCATTCTTATATATTTCTTTCCAGTCTCTCCCATCAATTGTTTCAGAGTGTAACAGGGAGGTTTTCCTCCTGTTACACCTTTCAACCTTTCTACTCTTAATTTCCGTTTCAGCGGTGAATGACCTCATAGGTTCCAGCGCTTGGACTTAGCCTAAACCCTGTCTGCCATTCCATTGCCTTGTACATTGCAGTTGTCTGTGTAGGCTGTCACACATCAAAACAGTTCAGAATGCAATTTTCTTAGGTTGTTATTATTATTATTATTATTATTATTATTATTATTATTATTATTATTAATCAGAAAATTCACTTAACATTTTAGCATGTAAACCTCTTTGTAAGGACACCTGTAAGCTGTGTGAATGAGATCGAAATATGAATTGTTGCCCTGGGAAAGGTGAAAGATTATATATTGAAAAGAAATTTCCCATGAGGAACTGACTGACCAGAGGGTTCAACGACTCCATTTTCATGCGGAACGCCCGAGTGACGTTGCTCAAAAGGAAATGAATTTGAATGATAAAGGAAATATGGGCGAGGGAGGACGATCAGTGACACCAGCAAACAAGGATCATCTCTCGTGGTCCCTACTGAGGTATTTTTACGGAAAAGAGGCGGAGGTATATTTCGTTAGGAGACTTTACGAAGGACGTTGTGGATGAGGATATGTTTCAGCGGTAATTGAGAAGAGGAGGTTAATGAGTACAGTATAACACGGATGGAATGTAAACAGTGGTTAGGAGACCCTAAATGAAACAAGTAAAAAATGCGCCTAAGTGTCTTCGGCGCAATCAAGTTTTCTTTACAACGTATAATGCTGTATAAAAATATCAGCTACGACTTCGCTAACGCTCAGTTATTCCCCAGATGCCGTGGATTAAGGGTGCGTCGCACTCCTCCGAAAAGCACTTCCAGACGCACGAAATCTTTTATCTTAGATAAAATAAAAACTAATGAGGCTAGAAGGCTGCAATTTGGTATGTTTGATGATTGGAGGGTGGATGATCAGCATACCAATTTGCAACCGTCTAGCCTCAGTTTTTAAGATTGAGAGCGGACAGAAAAAGTGCGGACGGACAGACAAAGCCATCACAATAGTTTTCTTTTACAGAAAATAAAAAGGAAATAAGTGGCTCGTAGAAGAAGAAGAAGAACAGAACGGAGGAATGGAGGACCTGAAATGGAACCAGTAAAGCAAATAATCAGGAAAAGGAATCTGTACAAATGTGGAATTAGCCAGTAAGCTCAAGATATTAGTCTGCCATTTCCAGAAGCCGAAGGGAAATAGATTTCTTTATATATTTTTTTTATTTTAAGGATCCGTTGGAATGGTGGGTTACTGTTTTGAAATATTTATTTTCAGAAGACAAAATGTTTCCGAAGTTACTAGAGGTGTTCTGATGAAGAACTAATAGCACAAAAGTGCGGCCTTTAGTTCCTCGTTGGACGAGTCGGTAGAGCTGTCGGCTAGCACTCGCTAGGTCCGAGTTCGAGTCTCCGGTCGGCTAATGAAGAATTAGAGAAATTTATTTCGGGTGATAGAATTCTTTTCTCGGTATAATGTGGTTTGGATTCCACGATAAGCTGTAGGTCCCGTTGTTAGGTAACCAATTGGTTCTTAGCCAAGTAAACTAAGCCTAATCCTTCGGGCCAGCCCTAGGAGAGCTGTTAATCAGCTCAGTGGTCTGGTAAAACTAAGGTATACTTAACATTACAGCAAACTGTTTGACGCATAAAGGTCTCTTACCTTGAAAAAAAAATCACATCACATAAGATTTAAAAACAATAAAATCAAAGTATGTTTTAGAGTTAACCTAACACCAGGATAACTTTATAAACTTTAGTATTCTTAATACCAGCAACAAGTCCAGAAATGATAACAACAATCAACGAATCATGTGATTCCGGAAACAAAACTGCCAATGCTCTTCCAGCGACAGTGGTAAATGCGCCGTAATGAAATACCAATTACCAGGTTCATCAGCTTGGGGCCCACCTCGAGTCACCTGCGTATTTAATTTGGCTTTGTTAAAGTTTGTTCAGTGTTAAGAGCAATTTCATGACCTGAACGCTAATAGCAGTGATGATCTAAGGTGGAATACGGCATCTGTGACTCTAGGATTTATTATTGATTTATTGCTGAGGCATGATCATTGGACTCGACAGCATGTAAATTGATGCTGGATTAGACAATCTGCATTTACTAAGATCTTCGTTGTAGTTTAGAATCCTCTCTCTCTCTCTCTCTCTCTCTCTCTCTCTCACCATTTGGTCTGAAGAGAGTGCAAATGTTTATTAACCTTTTAAAAAATTTCCAGGGAGCACTTCAGTATGCTGGCTTAAGTGTTGATTCAGCGCATTTAAAAATCCAAAATTCTATCAAGTATTTCACTAATAAGATAGCCGAGGTTAGGTATGTGTTGCTAATTACTTACTTATTTACCTTCAAATCCCGGCTGTGAAACTGTTTACCTCTGATTTTTAAAGACCTGTCAAAGGAACGTCCGTTGGGAACTTATAAGCATATAAGATATTTGCGGTTGGTAGTATGAAAAATATTTAGAAACGTTGCTGAGTGATGCATGTTCACTCGTAAGCACGCAACACACGTACACAAACATATATATATATATATATATATATATATATATATATATATATATATATATATATATATATATATATATATATATATATATATATAAAACATATATATATTGAACGTTATATATATATATATATATATAGAACATATTCCTTCTGACACTATTTCAATGGTGCAAAAATATTTTCCAGCACTTCCTTCTGTACTCCTGTTCACTGGTAAAATATTTTACCAGTGAACAAACAGAAGGAAGTTCATATATGGTTGCAATGTTCATACATAATTTATATATATATATATATATTATTATATTACAGTAAAAGACATTATATATATATATGTTATATATATATATATATATATATATATATATATATATATATATATATATATATATATATATATATATATATATTATATGTGTGTGTTTGTGTGTGAATGATTAAATCTACAGGTCACAATGAGACTTGAAAATGACGATTTTCAGTATATCTTACAAAGC
>NC_089763.1:14045994-14078494 GCF_040412425.1 Macrobrachium rosenbergii | reverse complement strand
AATCCTCTTATAGATAAGAAGTTCCCATCACGAGGAATGGCCGATGAATTGCCAATAAACTTTTAAGTTCCCTACAAATTGACTCCACCTCCAGCCGAGGTTGGAAGGGATTTTTCTTCTTATTCAGATTTCAGACGGACGGGAATTCCATCCTGACTCATTAATGGTCTTTCCAGCTGGTAAACTTTTATTCTGCCTTGTTTTCCAGGAGCGATTGTCAGCCGGTAATGCTGTTTCCCACTTCTTTTTACTGTTCAAATGGAAATTTTCTGTGGTTAACTTTTTGGGTTTTCATGTATCCCGTGAGAAATTTTTAAAGCTTTTTTTTTATTTTATGAGACGGGATTGTTAGTGAATATTTCTTGAAACTGAACTTTTGTTTGATTGTGTTGTAGTCCCTTCATGGCAGTTCACCAAGTTCTTTTAATACCATTGTCATAAATAGTTGTACTTTGTTACTTTTACGGATAAAAATAAAAATGTTACTTTTACAGATGAGTAAAAATTGCTGAAATACTTCATCTTTACAGTATGTATTTATTGCTATAGCAGTAAATTATTGTCAACTTTTAGTTACTGGACACCAAATAGTTCCTCATTGGACGGGTGGGTACCGTTCTCGGCTAGCACTCTGCTGGGCCCGCGTTCGATTCTCCAACCGGCTAATGAAGAATTAGAGAAATTTATTTCTGGTGATAGAAATTCATTTCTCGTTACAATGTGGTTCGGATTCCACAATAAGCTGCAGGTCCCGTTGCTAGGTAACCAATTGGTTCTTAGCCAAGTAAAATAAAGTCTAATCCTTCGGGCCAGCCCTAGGAAAGCTGTTAATCAGCTCAGTGGTACGGTTAAACTAAGGTATACTTTGGACACCAAATTCACCTGTAGTAGGATATTACTGCATATAGAAAGTATATGATCCTCAAAGATAGAATATGATCTTCAAAACAGCCCCCGTTTTGGCACACAGACAGGATGGTCAAGCATCTGCAAGGT
The DNA here is from genome assembly GCF_040412425.1 of Macrobrachium rosenbergii. NCBI lineage: Eukaryota > Metazoa > Arthropoda > Malacostraca > Decapoda > Palaemonidae > Macrobrachium > Macrobrachium rosenbergii. Next base: position 14,077,498 of record NC_089763.1, on the reverse strand, counting down.
GACCAGCCACAAAGAGAAGCCTCTGGGCAATCATTTGAAGACGTTTTACTTCGCTGTTTCCAAGAGAAAACTTGTAAGTAGTGAAGAAAAGTTAAAGGCTGGAGAACTAGTCAAGAACTTATTGGAGAAAAGCTACCATTCGACATCCTTTTTGAATATGTAATTATGCTGTGAAAATATACATCATATATTTTATTGCCACGCCATCTGGTTATGAGAATATAAATTTACTATTACTATCACTATCATTTCCAAGCATTCTTGTTGGGAAAGAAACAGAGACGGACAGTTAGACAGACATACAGACCAAATTCAAGGCTTCAGTTCCACGGCGGATGTTGTTAGAGTAAGTAAAAGGATGTATGAAAACGTCGATGTGCGCACAAAGAAAAACTGAAATAAAGTGAAAATCAGATATAATGGTCCAAGACATTTAAACTGAGTCTCTCACTCCACAGACAGAACGAGAGAGAGAGAGAGAGAGAGAGAGAGAGAGAGAGAGAGAGAGAGAGAGAGAGAGAGAGAGAGAGCTAAAAATGAAGAGCAATGAGAAAGATATTGCTCTCCATATGAAACCTTGAAGAAGAAGAAAAGGAGGAAAAGTCAATATCACTCTTGTCTTGAAGGGGGTGACAATTCTTACTTGAAGTTCATTGGCAATTAGTCGGTCACTTACCTCGACAAGAACGTTTTGGCAATCAGAGAGACCCCTCGTCGACTCGTCTCCTGTTGGCAATCCTTTTGCTGAACACAGAGCTCATATTAAGTATACTGTATATTATTCTGCTTGTTTGTGTCTGACCGTTACTCTCGATGAAATGTGTAATGGTGTTAACGTACATTTTTTGAAGTTTCCAGGCGAGTGTATGGGAATAAGAATGGGATGGAATGTAAAATGAAGGCCAAAGGCCAAGCGCTGGAACCTATGAGGTCAGTCAGCGCTGAAAGGAAAACTAGGAGCTTTAAAGGTGTAACAGAAGGAAAACCTCGCAGTTGCCCTATGAAACAATTTTTAGGAGAGAGTGGAAGGGAATGCGAACGGACTTACAGTAAAAGGAAGGAAAAGGGTTGCAGCAATGAGTCGAAGGGACCTTGCAAAGAAACATAAGTAATGTCTACAGTGCACCGCGTGAGGTGCACTGACAGCACTATTTCCTTATGGGGATATTGGAATAAGAAACAAACCCTTGAAGCAAATCCTTATCACCTGTCAATAGCGCAACACCAAACGTCCCTCGAAACTAGCGGGTTTTCATAGGCTGTTCCCTGTAGAGGGGTAGCGCCGTCAGCGCGCCTCATGCGGTAAACTGTAGGCATTACTTAAGGTTCTTTGCAGCGTGCCTTCGGCCCCCTAGCTGCAACCCCTTTCGTTCCTTTTACTGTACCTCCTTTCATATTGTCTTTCTTCCAACTTACTTTCCACCCTCTCCTAACAATTGATTCATAGTGCAACTGCACCTTTCAAACCTTTTGATGTCAATATCCGTTTCAGCGCAGAATGACCTCATAGGTCCCAGTGCTTGGCCTTTGGCCTAAATTCTATATTCATTTCAATTCATAGGCAGTTCCACTCTAGGTATTATTATTATTATTATTATTATTATTATTATTATTATTATTATTATTATTATTATTATTATTATATGAGGAAATCATAGTTACCTGCAGTTGTAGCGTTACTATTGGCATTACAAAAAAAAAGTGTCACTTTGCCATGAAAACGAAAGCGGTTTTAAGAATGCACGAAAATTGCCGTTTGAAAAAACTTCCATTTTAATTCGAGCATAAATCGAAAATTGCCGTCACGGTTTTCCCAAATCAGAGTAATTGGAGGGAACCGTTAATTAGTGAGAATGGAATTCCTCTGAAATCTGAATAGGAAGAGAAATCAATAGCATTCTGACTTGAAGGCGGAGCCAATTGATACTTGAGGTTTATTGGCAATTAGTCGGTCATTCCTCCTAATGGGAACTTCTTATCTATAAGAGGATTTCTGCGCCAGTCATTTCCGCCCCCCTGACGGCGGAAACGGGAATCGTAACTGTTACGCCCGAAGGCTGGAAGTGGCATGGCTAATATACTACCCCGATGATCAGGATTAATATTGTTACTATTGTGACTATAACAATGGTAGTGATATTTTAGGTATCTGTTGTAAACAGCAAGTTATGATTGCTATATTTACAATATTTATTTACTATCTGATTAGTGGTACAAGGTGTATGGTGAAAAAATACACGCATGCTCGTACGTTCCCACGTGTGTATATATATTAATATATATATATATATATATATATATATATATATATATATATATATATATATATATAATCACGGTGATGTGATAAAAATTCATGTATATATTTTTATGATTTTCCGTGGTTTTCTGGATTTGTAGAACACTTTAACAGGTCAGCAACGGAAGTTTACTCACTCGGCCTTGAAAATCTGACTTTATGGTCCAGGGAATCATAAAAAGAAGAGGAAAACAGGATGTTTCATATGAGCTTAGGGCTCTACTACATGAGGGAATGTTATGTAAACACTGGGTTTAACTAAAGTAATTGTATTTGCAATAAAAGGATCAAAAGAAATGGCAAAGTAAAAAATATTGAGGCTTGCAAAGCCTGGAGGTCTTCCTACTGGAGACTTGAATGGTTGCAAGGCACAGCCCAAGAAGAGTCCACAGCAAATGGGTCCCTCTGCAAGAAAGATTTAAGGATTACACTCCAGTAAGGAAAAATATAAAACATACAGATGGATCAAGACTGCACTGAGGGTGCCAAGGTCTTGAGGAATGAGTGAACACTTAACACTGGAACACAAGCACTTGAAATACCACTGGGTAAAATGTCACATTGGATACCGAGATATACTGGCTCTCATTAAACAGTTCTAAGGGCAAAATATCGTGACTGAAAAGCCTTCACTTGTACTTTACTGTTGGGGTGGGGGAGAGGGGGGGGAACGGGTCTCTGGCGAAGAATGACGAAGGGCGATCGCACTTGGAGCACTCTACACTAGTTCACAGGGAAAGTCCGTTCACGTGGTGACGAAGGAACTGCAAAGATCTTCCTGTCCCGCCTCCTTTTAAGGCATCTGCCGAGGGTAGGGGCCCTGATGTTGGGGCCCGTATGGTGACCGTGCCCAAGATGTGTCTTGACCATCTGCTTGCATCTCCCCATGTGTCCTGTGGAAAGACAATTCAGCGCGATCACTCTGCCTCATAGAATGGTTGTTTTAAGCAGCTTAGTTAATTTAAGCTGCTTAAGGGAGTGGCACTCAACTCTTACCCTTGCCCCTTTTTGACCGTGCCACCCAAATGTCTGTCCCAGGTAAAGGGAAGGGAGAAGTTAAGTATACCTTAGTTCCACCAGACCACTGAGCTTATTAACAGCTCTCCTAGGGCTGGTCGGAAGGATTAGACTTATTTTACGTGGCTAAGAACCAATTGGTTACCTAGCAACCGGACCTACAGCTTATTGTGGAATCCGAACCACATTATAGCGAGAAATGAATTTCTACCTCCAGAAATAAATTCCTCTACTTCTTCATTAGCCGGCCGGAGACTCGAACTTGGGCCTAGCAAGTGCTAGCCGACAACTCTGCCGACTCGCCCTAGGAGGAACTAAGGAAAGGGACAGATCACAATACTGATAAGTGTTATGTGTTGGTATCTGGGTCAACTTGGGTCGGCTATGCAGTGACAATCCCACTCTCAACATTCTAAAGGGTTGGCTTTTAGCAATTTCTTGCTAATTATAATAGCTCCCCATGGAAGATAACATACGCACCTTCATTCGGGTGCGAATGTTGATAATCAAGAAGTCGGAAAAGATGCTTTATGTTACGTTACTAGGATACTCCTTCCAACACAAACTGATATTACTTTGTAATGATCTTTAATTATAATTTGTTCATGTAAGTCTCTGTGGCACACAAAGTATATGATATCTCACTGAGGAATGAACTGAACAAATTACGTTACTCGCAGAGTGCATTGTGGCTTACAAAACAAGGCAATTTCCATTACGTGACGGTGTTTGTAAGTCTCTAAATACCCTAATTTGACTGATGCTCTAACTGCCTGGAATTTGATAATCACAAGAGCTAAACTCGACAAAATATAAGTTACTGAAGACTATGAGGCAGGGCAGCTAAGAATATAGGAAGTTGCTATAAAATACTAACACAAAGTACGTGTTACTGTTAAGATAAGTCTTAAAATAATCATGCACGTAATGCTAAACAGTGATTAAACAGTGATTGGGGGCATGTAGTTAGTTTGCCTTGAGGAGGCGGTATGAATGATAATACAGCGTTGGACAGTGGGAATTTGACAGCTGGGTGAGTGAGCGAGGCAGAGAGATTATTCGCGAGTTCTAATTCAGTAACTTTAAACGACGCCAAATTTAGACGGGGATTCATGTACTACAAGGTTGCCATTTTCCGCGATTTGTATTTCGCCATTTTTTATGGTTTTACTGGCTTTTGATGGCGCCAATTTACGCTTTTGATTTTCTGTTAATTGGGGCGAAATTTTAATTTTATTCATTTAATGTACGAATGAACAAAGCAAATGAAGAAAAAAAAAGGGGGGGAGGAATGAAGTTCCAATTATTTCAAAAGAAAAGAATTAAAACAGGTAAAGGGGACGGACACCGCTTTCTGGATAGCGGGTCACAATCCTTGTATTACAAAAGGTGGCACTATAAACCCAAGGGCGCGAGTCTAAGACTCGAGATTATACAAAAATCAAGAGAGAATAAATGACATAATCAGAATAGCCAATGAGGGTAGAATAAAGGTAATTATTACGTATGCCAGAATTATACTCCATAGTCTGTGGAAGACAGCTAAGGCCATTTCTTAGCCCAAGGGGCCGCAAAGGTAACCAGAGGGCGCGACTCCTCTAGAAGGATCAGTTGCCAGCATCTACACGCTCATGGCACTGTGCCATTTTTGCACTTGTAACAGTAATAACAGATGGTAATGGCATATCGTATTTAAATGCCTCCTGGTGCGTAGGCAATGAAGGAGTCGTAAGACTTATGCAGGTGGCCTAACTGGCACTCTGCATTTGCAAGAGGTGATTGTAAAATGGGGGGGCCTAGGCAAGGCATGAGCTTGCGTGGGCGTGTTGGGTGGTCCCATGTGTAGAACAAAAGCAAGTAGTAATCACAGGGAGGAAGGAAATGCTATAGGAAAGAATAAGGAAGAGCATTACAAAAGGGATTGAAGAGAATAGCGGAGGGCCGTGACATCCTCTTTCCGGATAGAGGTGCCAAGATCTTCGTAGGATCAAGGGGTGGCACTGTGCCAAGTTGACGCAGGTGCCAGGAGAGCTTGGAAGCTCTCCTTAAGCTACCTGGGATTATCCACGCCCATGGTATTTCCTCCATGGACCTCTCCTACGTTGATGGTTGTTCTCCACCGGGGAATTGGGGGACCCGAGCCCGGAGGCGGTATGTGAGTGCCACCTGCGTTGGCTTCCTTGACAGCTGACCCCGGGACCTTCTTTGCTAGTTCTACCATGATCTGTCACAGTTCTTGGAGTTCATCGGCCAAGTGAGAGATGGCAGAATCCTGACTCGCGATTGTGTCTGTGCCGGACTGAGACAGAGAGGAGGCGGTTGTGGCGGGGGGTGGGGTGTGAGAGGCTCGCAGGTAGCAATGACCAGCTCAGGCACGGGTCGTGAGGCCGCACCTTTAGGCGAACTTCCGCTGTGGTCGGGAGGAACTGTCTCTCTAACAGACACTGGTAGCGGGGCCAGGCCAGGAGAAGAGAGTGGGTCCTGAGTTGGATCCCTTGAATGGAGATTAAGGGCGTGCTCTGGCGCTGGCACTAAGGCAGGGTCAGACACTGTCAGTGGGTTCATGTGCTTGTCGGTCAGGATGGACGGAACTTGGCACTGCTCGGTGCATGCAAGGGGCACTGGCAGGGATTTGGAATGGGATTTAGCATCTCCTGGAGGGAGATCTGATTGGGGCCCTGGCACTGTCACTGAGACAGGGCCGGGCACTGGAATGGGATTGGGAATCAATCGAGGGGGCCACTGTACATCATACTCAGGTGGCACTGGTAGGAACTTCACGTCCTTATGGTACCCAGGGGGCGCTGGTATTGACTGGGGGAAAGGCGGTGGAGGATTACTCGCGCCTGAGGAATGAGTTGGGGAATGTGGACCCTTGAATTGTCGTGACTTAGGTGGGGACTAAAAGTCTTGTCCCAGGAGGACGTCATAGCCTCTGGGAAGATAGCTTGCTACTGCAAGATTGCAAATTTGAGATTGATGATCTTGTGACTCTCAGTTGAACCATAGGGAGTATCATTTTAAACTGATTTACTCCCTCGATTGTGATGAGTTTTCGTCTGTTGATGATAGCTCCATAGGGAACTCTGTCCCTTCATATGAGGGAGATTTGCGCGCCAGAATCATCGAATGCCTTGACTCGGCATGTGGGTTAGCTGCCTCGGGGAGGGGCCACATATATGGGACCTTCGGCAGGAGGGCCCAAGGACTCGGAATTCGTGACGGCCAAGGTGACGGCGGGAGTATTTGGTTTATTATTTTTAGGGCATTTTGCCCATGAGGGAGAGTGGCCATACACCTTGCATTCCGTGCAATAGATTTGGCTAAAATCTTTTCGCACTGCCCCTGTGAAGGGCGCAAGCGAGTTATTTGGTGGGTTTCTGGGAGAGGATTTAAGAGGCGCTGTTTGATTGTTTTGGCATTGCCCGGTGGAATGCCTGATTTTCCTACAGAACCCTCACACAACGGTTTTCTGCTAATGCCCATTCTTCAGTGGAGGGGCGCCGGCGAGGAAGGAGGGGGGATAGATTTTCCACCCCATTGATCCCTCTTGAGGGTGGTGAGTCTCCCACTTATCAGCTATGCAGCAACACTCTGTCAGTGTGGCAGGGGCCTTTTCTACTACGTGTGTGGCCAGAGCGGGAGGGGCGTAGCGCAGGAAATGTTCTAACTTAAACTTCTCGAGTACCTCGGCTGTGCTGGTGGCCCCTTCGGACTCGAGCCATCTCGCTAGCCCCCACTCCAAGTGATAAGCCCAATCTGACCATGTCTGGCCTATATCTCTTGTCTGCCCTCTCCATCATCTCCTCCAGCGCTCGGGGTGATCTCGCACGCCTTGGTGACAGCAGCGACGACCTCCCAATCTCCCTGGTCCTCCACTGGGCGTGATAGGCAATCAGTGCCTTCCTATGAGGAATTTAGTAAGAACAAGGGAAAGTTCAGTGGGGGAGAGGGCGCAGCAGTCTAGAACCCTTTCGGCCTGCTCGAGCCATACTTCGAGCTCTGCCTCAGTCTACTTCGGCATTAACAAATGGGCCTGGCTGAGGGTGCTCATCCCTGCAAGGGGAGAGGCACTCCTTTGGGCCAACACTTGGAGTTCATGGGCTCGCTGTTGTTCTCGTTCCTCTCTCTCTTTCTCCTCTCTTTTCTCCTGGGCGATTCTCTCTTTCTCCTTCTCTTGCCACTCTGTTTCTCTCTCTTTCCTCTCTATCTCCTCTCTTTTCTCTGGGCAGTTCTCTCTTTCTCCCGTTCTTGCCTTTCTATCTCCTCTCTCTTCTCCTGAGCGATTCTCTCTTTCTCCCCTTCTTTTCTTTCCATCTCCCTCTCTGTCTGTGCAGCATCTAGGTTCCCCTGGACCCAGTCCCGTAATTCTTGGTCCGACATTCCCAGGTCTTTTCCTGCCTGCATGTAGAACTTGAAGTCCTCCTTGTGTAGGGCTCTTGGAGTCAACATTTTGACAAATTTAGTTGGTAGGGTCCTCTAGAGTTAAATGAATTTGGATTGAGAAATAAATGGGATCAGGAACCGATTTGGTGGGGGAAACTTCGCGATTGGAATTATGTTATCTTAATAAGATGTGGGGGTGGCCTGAATGGCTAAAAAGAAGAAATGTACTTTATCTCTTGCACGGCCTTGGAATTTGTTTAGTCAAGTGGGATGAGAAATTGGTGGACGTCACGGTGGACGTGGAATTTGAGGCGTCACAGAGGACGTGGAATTTGTGGACGTCATGGAGGACGTGGAATTTGTGGACGTCACGGAGGACGTGGAATTTGTGGATGTCTCGGAGGATGTGGAATTTGAGGAGAATTGGTGGATGTCACGGAGGACGCGGAACTTGTGGAAGTCATAGAGCACGTGGAATTTGAGGACGTCACAGAGCACGTGGAATTTGAGGACGTCACGGAGGGCGGAATGGACGTGGAGGACGTGGTGGACGCCACGGAGGCGGAATTGTGGACGTCACGGAGGACGTGGAATTGGTGGACGTCACGGAGGACGTGGAATTGGTGGACGTCACGGAGGACGTGGAATTGGTGGACGTCACGGAGGACGTGGAATTGGTGGACGTCACGGAGGACGTGGAATTGGTGGACCCACGAGGACGTGGGTGAGCGGACGCGGAGGGCGGAGGGCGTCGGAATTGGTGGACGCCACGGAGGGCGGAATTGGTGGGACGCCACGGAGGACGTGGGGTGGTGGAACATCCGGAATTGGTGGACGTCACGGAGGACGTGGAATTGGTGGACGCCACGTCACGGAGGACGTGGGGTGGTGGACGCCACGGAGGACGGAATTGGTAACGCCACGGAGGACGTGGAATTGGTGGACGTCACGGAGGACGTGGAATGAGTGAACTTCACGGAGGACGTGGAATGGTGGACGTCACGGAGGGACGTGGGGTGGTGGACGTCAAGGAGGACGTGGTGGGGTGGTGGACGTCACGGAGGACGTGGAATTGGTGGACGTCATGGGGAGGACGTGGGCGTGGAATTGGTGGACGTCACGGAGGACGTGGAATTGGGCGTGGACGTCACGGAGGACGTGGGACTGGTGGACGTCACGGAGACGTCACGGACGGGGCGTGGAATTGGTGGACGTCACGGAGGACGGAATTGGTGGACGTCCACGGAGGACGTGAATTGGTGGACGCCACGGAGGACGGGAATTGGTGGACGTTACGGAGGACGTGGGGTGGGGACGTCACGGAGGACGTGGGGTGGTGGACGTCACGGAGGACGTGGATTGGTGGAGCGTCACGGAGGACGTGGAATTGGTGGACATCACGGAGGACGTGGAATTGGTGGACGTCACGGAGGGCATGGAATTTGTATTAAAAAAAAAACTTTGCTGAGAGTGGCTCGAGTATGGACAAAGTTCTGGGACAGACTACTCGGGCAATGAATGAAGATTTTGGTAGGCACGTGGGGAGTGGGTGGCTGGTGAAGGTCGTCTGACTCTAGGCTGATGCAGGTTATTTTTAGACACTGGTTGAATGAACCCTTTTGTTTACAAACACTGTCTGGGTTTTCCTGACTGTGGAGAAATTCCTGGGATGGGCGGATAATGGTTAAATAACCTTGTAATTTTGCCCAGAAGTGAAGTTCAAATTTCGTTTTTGTAACACTTGAACTTAGTTTTAGCTAACCTGAGAGAGAAAGTATTTCAGCAATGCAAACTGATTTCATCTTGTCCTACATGGGAGTTCCTGTGCGCCTAAATAATTCGCAATTCCGAAATGCGAAGTGAAAAATTTTGCACAGAGGAATTTTTTCGCACTATACCTAAAATACCTATCATGAAAGGCATGCATTAACAAAATCTAACACAGTGGTTCTCTTCTCTCAGTTGTTACCTGCGTCCCTATTTCCTTAATTTCCTAGGGTCAGTCACGTTTGTAAAAAAAAAAATTTCCTGTGCTAAGATACACACATTACTTACGTGGAAACTCTTGGTCTGTGTGCTTGGTATCAGGTTTGAAATTGTCTTGCACCCAGCTTAGCTTTGCTAATCGCTGATTTGGCGAGTTGGAAATACAACAAAGCAGCAATGGGGGGGAAACTGCAACCACAAAACGAGATCTATGGGAAGGTCGCCGTTTTTATGATTTTCCCTTGTTTTCTGGATTAGTAGAACTCTTTAACAGGTTGGCAATGGAAGTTTACTCACTTGGCCCTGAAACTCTGACCTTACCGTCCAGGGAATCATAAAAAGAAAGAGGAAAAAGGGATGTTTCATATGAGCTTAGGGCTCTACTTCATGAGGGAATGTTACGTAAACACTGGGGTTAACTGAAGTAATTGTATTTACAAGAAAAGGATCAAAAGAAATGGAAAAGTAAAAAATATTGAGGCTTGCCAAGCCTGGAGGTCTTCCTACTGGAAACTTGAATGGTAACAAGGCACAGCCCAAGAAGATTCCACAGCACATGGGTCCCTCTGCAAGAAAGATTTAAGGATTACACGCCGGTAAGGGAACATATAAAACATACAGATGGATAGAGACTGCACTGAAGGTGCCAAGGTCTTGAGGAATGAGTGAACACTTAACGCTGGAACACAAACACTTGAAATAGCACTGGGTAAAATGGCACAATGGATACAGAGATGTACTGGCACTCATTAAACAATTCTAAGGGCAAAATGTCGTGACTGAAAAGCCTTCGCTTGTACTTTACTGTTGGGGGGGGGGAGCGGGTCTCTGGTGAAGAATGACGAAAGGCGATCGCACTCGGAGCACTCTACACTAGTTCACAGGGAAAGTCTACTCACGTGGTGACGAAGGAACTGGATTCGAGTCAGGAGGTTCAGGTGATGACGGTAATTGGGGTGCCTCTCAATGCCTCATAGATCTCCCGCGTGTGCCTGGCTAACTGCTAACTACAAAGATCTTCCTGTCCTGGCTCCTTTTAAGGCATCTGCCGAGGGTAGGGGCCCCGATATTGGGCCCGTATGGTGACTGTGCCCAAGATGTGTCATCTTCCAGGTGCCTTGACCATGTGCTTGCATCTCCCCATGTGTCTTGTGGAAAGACAATTCAGCATGATCACTCTGCCTCATAGAATGGTTGTTTTAAGCAGCTTACTTCATTTAAGCTGCTTAAGGGAGTGGCACTCAACCTCTTATCCTTACTCATTTTGACTGTGCCTTCCAAATGTCTGTCCCAGGTAAAGGGAAGGGACAGATCAGAATACTGATAAGTTTTATGTGTTGGTATCTGGGTCAACTTGGATCGGCTATGCAGTGACAATCCCACTCTCAACATTCTAAAAGGTTGGCTTTTAGTGACCTCTTGCTAATTATAGTAATATATATATATGTATATGAATATATATACTCTGTATATATGAATTTTTATCACATCACTGTGATTTATATACAAGCATTAAGCTACGAATGTCGTTTAATATCCAGTGTGCTCTACCTCGGAAATAATATATGTATATATACGTAAACTGAAGGGGAATTATAGTTGATAAGAAGTTTGTCGTCTCATGGGCTCGAACCGAGGAACACGAGAATTCACGACGTACAGTGATGCCTTAGCCTATCCAGCTATCAAGAGAGGTATAAGTCGATACTCTCGTGTACAAATCCCCGTCGAACACAGGTATTTGTAATTATCGTCGGGATTTGTACACGAGAGTCGGTATCAGCTTATACCTCCCTTGATAGCCAGATAGGCTAAGGCGTCACTGTGCATCATGAATTCTCGTGTTCCGTGGTTCGAGCCCATGAGACGATGAGCTTCTTATAAACTATAATTCCCCTTCAGTTTACATATATATACATATGTTATTTCCGAGGTAGAGCGAATTGGATATTAAATGACATTTGTAGCCTAATGCTTGTATATATATGTATATATGTATATATGTATATATGTATATATGTATATATGTATATATGTATATATGTATATATGTATATATATATGTATTGTGGAAATTATTACAAAATGAAGAGTAGATATTGAAGTTTTTTTTTTTTTTTGCCTCATTTAATACACCTCTATATGGGCACCATTAGTTGCACGAAGCACATGAAGATGGTACTCAATTTCTTGCCATGTTTGCTGAAGCAGAGCCTCATCAATGGTAGCAATGGCATCAGTGATCTTTTGCGTGAGATCAGAAGTCCAGGGGAGTGATATCTGGTGAATGAGGTGGCCAGGGAATTGGGCCATCCCTTTCAATCCACCAGTCTGGAAATGTTTGATTCAGGAAGCCACGAACATGCAGTCCCCATTGTGGCGGTGAACCATCTTTTGGAAAATGATGGTTGGTTGAAGGTCATCTAGTTGTGGTGCCACATATTCAGTCAGAAGGCCAAGGTAAACATTTGCAGTAATTGATGTCTCGTTGAAGAAAAATGGACCAGTGATTCGACGGTACATGATCCCAAACCACACATTCACCTTTGGACTATCTCCGTGAAGTTCCCTAGTCACTTGGGGATGTTCTGATCCCCAGATTCTCACATTATATGTGTTCAGTCTCCTTGAAACATGAAAGGTTGCCTCATCACTAAAACTCGGTTGAGGAATGTTTCATCCTCAGAAATTCGTTCCAGTATGTTATCTGCAAACTCTTCTCACCTTGGTGTATCATTAGGCGTGATTGCTTGCATGAGTTGCACTTTGTAAGTGTATAATTGCAAGTTCTTGTGTAGAACTTTGTGCACTGTTGAATGTAGCTGTAAGTGTCCGGCAGCAGTATGTACGGAATTTATACGAGAACGATCAAAGGCTCTCATCATACATGATCTATGTTTTCCTCAGGTGTTCTTGGTCATCCACTCTTCCCTGTATCCAACCCTGTCCCTGTCTCTATAAATTTCTTGTGCCATGCATGAATTGACGGACATGATGGTGAATCTCTTCCATACTTAGTTCTGTAGTTTTCCTGAGTCGCGTTTCCGATTTTGTTTCAGTAAACCATGACACACATTGTGCCTTTTCTTGAGGAGTAGCTATTTCTGTCATCAACAGCATACCTGAAATACACAAATGCAATGTGGTTAAAAACTTTGAAAACTGCTGTGTACATAGAGCAAATCTGATTAAGATATCTCATCAGTGGTTTATGTAATGTATTTTTTAAATTGTAAAGAGGCTTTATGGACACCCTGTATATATATATATATATATATATATATATATATACAGTATATATATATATATAAAATATACATATATGTATATTATATATATATATATATATATATATATATATATATATATATATATATATATATATATATATATATATATATATATACACAGTATATATATATATAAAATATACATATATGTATATATATATATATATATATATATATATATATATATATATATATATATATATATATATATATATATATATATATATATATATATATATATATATATATATATATATATATATGAAATTTTTATATAACGGAATGCTTAATTGGAGAATCGTTACTCAAAGGGGAATTGTATGTTGTGATAAAATGATAATGAATCGTCAGCACGAACCCGTGACACGAAAAACCTATTTTACGTCCATGAAGTCGCTGAATAGGTTTTCGTGTCACGTGGTTCGTGCTCATGATTCCATTCATTTATCACTTATATAAATTTCCGCCTTCGGCGACAATTCTCCAACGGAGATATACCGAGGTAGCTGAATTCGATATTAAGCGACATTTTAGTTTCATGATTTATATACATATACATATATATATATAATAAGGTATGTAATATATATATATATATATATATATATATATATATATATATATATATATATACATATATATGTATATAAATATGTTCTGACTCATTATAATCAAAACCTGTCTTCAGTTGAAAGGTATAGGGGCACTGTTTCACCAGTACATGCAAGTCTTAAAAGAAGTTGGAATCTGAGTGCCACTGCACACAAGGGAATTACCTGGGCAGAAGACTGCTTGCATACCAGTGTTTTCCATGATTTCTCAGCAATGACCAGGTGACAGCATTTGTTGAATTATCCTTCTCAGTGAATATTATAGACATAATCAAACATAGTCACGTGGAACAGAATAACTTGACTCTCATCAGGATCGAAACCCAGGTCTTTCTTTTATGACTTGTATGGCTTAGTGGGCAGTGCCCTTGCTTTCAATTGAAAGACCCGGGTTCTGATCCTGATGAGCCAGAATTTATATCTGTTCCACACGTGATTGTGTTGATTATTTCTCATCATATTCACCAGAAGGGATAATTCAAATGAAATGCTGTCAATTGATACAATGAGTCAAAGTCGGGGAAAACACGCTGGTATGTAAGCAGTCAGCTTGCCCAGGTAATTCCTTGTGTGCAGTGGCACTCAGGTTCCAACCTCTTTTATGACTTGTATGGCAGAATGGGCAATGGCCTTGTCTTTCAATTGAAAGACCTGGGTCTGATCCTGATGTGAGTCAGAAATTTATTTCTGTTCCACACATGATTGTGTGTTGATTATTTCTAATGTATGTACATATATATATATATATATATATATATATAATTAGGCTATATGTATATATATATATTATATGTATGTATATATATATATATATATATATATATATATATATATATATGTATATGTATATATATAAATATATATGTATATATATATTATATATATATATATATATATATATATATATATATATATATATATATATATATTATATACATATATATATATATATATATATATATATTACTAAAAAGGACCTCATTCAAACTGGATGGTATCTAATGGAGTTTTTATTAAAAAAAAGTTACAAGCTCTCTTGGACAAACAGTCCACATAATCAAGTATCCGTACAATGATCAGACGCGTAGTCCAGCTGTATTTACATGTGTGTGCTGGGTACTTTTAATCCTATAATCGCCTAGCTCTCCTGGGTGACCCCACCCTCGTGATCTTTGGTCTTTTCGCTGCTCCTTCTTCTAGGTTTCCGTTTTCCGTATGCCTCTCGCATTTTTCTTCGTTTCCTTGCTACTGTGGAGTATACGGTTTTCTAGATATGCTGTTTTCAAAGCCGTTTCCGGTATTCCCTGCCATCGTGTTGGCGCAAGTTATGAAGGCGTTCTCTACAACCAGTCTAGATGTTTTGTTGGTGTTCCGTACAGAAAACTCATATTTTCAGTCTATTCTGTGGATCATTTTCCCAGTGTTTGGCAACTGCCGACGTCTGATTATAATGCCTTATGTTCTGCAGATGTTGTTTGCTTCGCTCTTTACATGATTTGCCAGTTTCGCCATAGTACCCTTCTTCACAGTCTAGACACGCTACCATATATACCCCCTCTAATCTCTTCCCCTCTACCGACTTTTTGTTTCTAACTCATTTTATTCCTAATGGTGTTTTTGTAGCTGCCTATCAATTTGAAATTATTTAACTTTCTGTTGATGGGTGCAATAGAGTTGTTGTCCGGGACTGTAATTATTTTCTTTCCACAAATGTTCCGTTTCTATCCTTTCCCTCTCCCCAAAATAGTTTTTCCTTGCTTTGATGTGTGCCCACTCCCACCAATACTTAGAGTAGCCTAATCTCCTAAAACTCTCCCTCAGGTAATCCTGAGTGGGCACACATCAAACCAAGGAAAAACTATTTTGGGGAGAGGGAAAGGATAGAAACGGAACATTTGGTAGGAAAGAAAACATCTAGACTGGTTGTAGAGAACGCCTTCATAACTTGCACCAACAACACGATGGCAGGGAACACCGGAAACGGCTTTGAAGACAGCATATCTAGAAAAATCGTATACTCAACAGTAGCAAAGAAACGAAAAAAAAATGCAAGAGAACGCACGGAAAACGAACACCTAGAAGAAGGGAGCAGCGAAAGACCAAAGATCACGAGGGGGTGTCCCCCCAGCACACAGATATAAATACAGCTGGACTACGCGTCTGCTCACTGTACGGATACTTGATAATGTGGACTGTTTGTCCAAGAAAGTCTTAACTTTTGAATAAAAACTCCATTAGATACCATCCAGTTTGAATGAGGTCCTTTTAGTAATTCTACTAATGCACAGAACAATTGTGTATGTGATGAAGTTAATATACTGTATATATATATATATATATATATATATATATATATATATATATATATATATATATAATAATGAATATATTTAAAACCCTCATCTTTGTAAGCGTAAAAAGTGAACTTATGTTTCTGTCCTAAGTCCAAACATGTATCACTGGAACTTCAATTTTCAATGAGACAAACGTGGAAAGTCATGTAGGTGTTATTTTATTTACTTGAAGATAGATTTTGCACTGTGTTTCGGGAAAGAAAAAGTTGGCTTGTGAATTTAAAGATTTCATCTCTCTCTCTCTCTCTCTCTCTCTCTCTCTCTCTCTCTCTCTCTCCTTCCCCTTCCTTTGTTCTTTCAATCCAGTAGTCAAAGCTGTAATCTGCCATGGTACCTTGCTGTACTAAAAGACGATCTGGACTTTAGGAGCTTAATTACTAAATGTCGGTAATCCCATTATGACGAGTTAATTCATCGTGTTAGACTTTAGCAATTACATGAAGAATACTTTTAGAGAGACCAGCATTGTCATTTGCATTCATTAATTTTGCTTAATCACGCTGTTTCAAATTGTTTTGCTTGTTATAATGATAGCAGTATTGTTGAAATCAGCATTATTATTAATTGGTCAGTTTCATTAGCAATAGCCATCAGGGTTCCCCACAAGGAATCATACGCACACTTGATCAGTGTGTGTGTTTGTGCAGAAAGATGGCAATCATATATTGTTGAATCAGTTGTCCACTAAAAACATTGAACCCCAAATTTGGTTATGGAATTAATATTCCCCCTCCCCCCAACCCCGTGATAAGGAGAGAGAGATTCTTTATTTCTTTTCAGAAATTCAGATTCGAGGGTTTCAGGGGAAAAAATATCCAAGGAATAATACTGAATACAGAAGTAAAAAGTAATGCATGCTGAACGGTGGGTTTACTTAAATCTAATAAATGTTACTGATAGGTTTTATACATAAATGCATACGCGCGGGGTGGGGGACCGCACGCGTGCACACACACAATATATATATATATATATATATACATATATATATTATATATATAATGTATATAAATATATATAAGCGAATACCATATACATATATATATAATGTATATATATAAATATATAAATATATGAATACCACAGAAAATGGCATGCAGAAGGTACTGAACTCCTGCCTGTCATTTTCCCGTATATTGCATAAATCCTGAAGCAGGAGAATCTACTGCATGATTTTTAAGCATATATATATAATATATATATATATATATATATATATATATATATAATATGTATATATGTTTTATTTATTTATGTGTAGAAGGCCGCTTGTAGGCATGTGTGTCCTCGCCTTTGTACCCTTCTGTACCAAATGTAATGTTTGCGACCGCGTAGACAGACATCTATAAATAGATGTGTGTGAGCAAATAGATAAATGCTGTATATATACACATAGAGAGGAAGACACAAGCTTAATGGCCACATCGGTGCACCGGCTCGCATTCGTATGCCACACCCCTCTAATCGCACCTGATACCTGTCGAGTGCCACTCGAAACTTGAAATGAAGTAAGAGTATCTCAAGTGAGACGCGTTCGAGGGCGAAGTCTTGGTGTCTGAGTGAATGCGAAGAGGAGCGGCCAGGGAATCGGATGGAGAGAGAGAGAGAGAGAGAGAGAGAGAGAGAGAGAGAGAGAGAGAGAGAGAGAGAGAGAATGTTTGAATGGGAGGAGAAACGTCTCTGTCACAAATATCTGTAAATCTTAATGACTCTGCTGGACTTCACTTTGGGACCGGAAAAGATTTTTCGGCGAACTTGGCCCTCACGGATTTCCAAAATGTCCAAAACTGATGCTTGGGTATGAAAAGTTTGAGGTTTCTCGCTCTTTCTCGCTTCCTGCCCTGATATACTAGGGATCTGACTGTGCATGGGCGTGCGTGTGTGCGAGCAAAAGGAAGCGGCTTACGCGCACACAAACACACACGCACACATGCACGCACGCGAGCTCACACTTATAGACTTATGTATGTATGTATTTATGTATATGTATATGTATAATATATATATATATATATATATATATATATATATATATATATATATATATATATATATATATATATATATATATATATATATTTGTATATATAGTAGCGTTTGTCAACAAATTTTATAAGCGAATTTAATTTGTCAGAAGTTTGATGAGCTAATGTGCAGATTAAAAAAAAAAACTCTTACAAAACTTGGGATGCTGACAACGTGTGGAAAAGTGACAACGTGTGGAAAAGTGACAACGTGGGGAAAAGTGACAGCGTGGGGAAAAGTGACAAGGTGTGGAAAAGTGACAACGTGTTGAAAAGTGACGACGTGGGGAAAAGTGACAACGTGTGGAAAAGTGACAACGTGAGGAAAAGTGCAATCGCTTCTTAAGAGACAAAAATCCTTCAAAAACGATGGAGTAAACTTGGTCTGTGCAATCGATACTCTCTTGAGTAATCAAGAGTCGAGATATTCATTCACTTGTAATCAGTGCACTGGAAAAGAAAAATCGAAATTGGGTCCTTTTTTATCTTTTTATTCTTGCCAAGTGCTGCAATTTGGAATAAAAAGAAAGACATTTATTTTTTTCCAACCTAATTGGTAATTAAGCTTAATGGTCTGAATGAATGATAATGGAAAAGTCTGGTCAAGTCGGACCGCGAGAGAGAGAGAGAGAGAGAGAGAGAGAGAGAGAGAGAGAGAGAGAGAGAGGCAGGGATGGAAAAGCGTATTTGTAAAGTCCTGTAGTTATGTTGATATGTTTTATTTCACTTGTTTTTGCCTGTCTTCGAATTCACTTTCATGTCAATGTCTTTGTATTGTTTATTTTCGGTTTAGATGATTGATTCAAGTCAGAACAATTAATTTTGTATCAGTGGCGTTGTAGGTTTGACCTTACATTTTGTAAAACCCCTATCCTAAATAATTATTGGAAATTAATAATTGATTGTTCTTTATTATAAGAAGCTCATTAATTTAAAGAACGTTACCAGTGTTGTTCCATGGAAAATATAACCCGTAGAGTATCAGTAGTGAAGTAGAAGACGGAATGGTAATGCACAAACAACTACAAACGTCAGGATTCAATTTGATACAATAGAACCCAACACGATTCTGACATGAATTGAATATAAATTTGATAAGGTGATTACCAGCGCCATCTGTATTACAAATAGGACTCTATTTGATTATAGAGCGGCACCTTAGCACAAATTTCTCTCACTGTTTCCATGATACGATACAGTCCCCCCCCCTCGCTTTTTTTCATACTGGAGGTAGGTTTTGCTCTGTGCGATTATCACTTAATGATCGTTCATGGATTAACGATGATCGTCGAACAATTTCTAAGAGGACTAATTTGCCTGTTTTGCTTTGAACGAACTACTGTCAGCCGTTCAAAGCAAAACGGCCAAATAAAAAAATAAAAAAAAACAGGCAAATTGGCGCTTAAAAATTGTTTGACGATCATCATTAATCCATGAACGATCATCGTTGAGCGATAATCGCACCGGGCAAAACCTGTTTCAAGGGAGAAGCCAGTGTCTGAATTTCCCCGACAGCCACTTGGTTTCGACTGGATTTATTTCTTTATTTCACGGGAAAAAAGAGAAGAAAATATCAGCTGTTTCGAGATGAAAGAGACAGTGGTCATATTGTCATATTAAAGGCCTTCCCTTCATCAGTAGGCACGTGATTTTAAGTGGGTGTATTTAAGTATCCTCCCTCTCCCCATTCTCCCGAATGGGCGTCTTCATGAAAAAGCAGGTGACATTTAATATCGCTTTCATTTTATAGCGGCTGAACTGAGATGATTAAAGCACCATTTCAAGTAGCTTTTTGAACAGCATGTTGATCTCCCCCTGCGTTGCTGAAACAATTTCATAACTAACTCCCAGAGAGCAGCCTCTCCTCTCATTCGTTCTCCCAGTCATAATTATTCATGTTTTCATAATCCTTGAATATCTAGTTTTCCAAACATAACCCAATAACACTCAACACACATCCGTCATTAGAATTTTGCTGTCAGTCTCCAAGTCGTTTCTCCTCTGAGCTGATATGTATACTTACATGCTTTTGTGTCCATATATGTATATATATACATATATATATATATATATATATATATATATATATATATATATATATATGTACATATATATATATTATATATGTACATATATATATATTTATATATATATGTACATATATATATATTTATATATATGTGTATATATATATATATATATATATATATATATATATATATATATATATATATATATATATATATATATATATATATATATATGATAGATATAGAGAGAGAGAGAGAGAGAGAGAGAGAGCCTGCATTGTATGCATGGTTTATGTGACAAGCGGTTATGACCCTCTTCCCACTATCCAGAGCTTCGAAATTAATATATTTTTGTGGGTGGGGATGGGCTTGACGTCCTCAAATATCCCTAGTTCCTTTCTCTCTCTCTCTCTCTCTTACCGAGAATGTAGCACATGAATGCAAATTGCTAAATATAAATACAAACATATATATTTATATACATGTATATACATATGTATATATATATACAGGGTATATATATATATATATATATATATATATATATATATATTTACATATATATACCGTATATATATATATATATATATATATATATTTATATATATATATATATATATATATATATGTATATATATATATATTATATATATATATATATAATATTATATATATATATTATATATATATATATATATATATATATATATATTATATATATATATATATATATATATATATATATATATATATATATATATATATATATATATATATATATATATACACACACACATAATATATATATATATATGTGTGTGTGTGTGTGTGTGTTTGTTTGAATGTGTGTAAGCAGAAGTGATAATTGCAGTGAAATGAGGAAAATTTCTCCCAAATTTACAATATCATAAGGTTTTGATGAACGTTGAAATTTTAGGGTTTTAGTGATATTTACTTGCTTAGGGCGGAAATTTATGAATAATAGTTACTCAGCTAAATGGAAGAATAGCTATGAAGGAAATGCATAGATAACGCTCCCTGTTAACACCAAGGAAAATACTAAAAAAAGAATGAAAGTGGTTTTGTAAATATATCACCCTTAGGTCGTAAACAGAAATGACCCAGTGGTCTGTTACAGTATTCGTTGACCGTTAACCAATTTGTGTTCAGCATAGAGTTCGGATTTTATAAGCTCTGTCAAAAGGAATATTTTATTTTAAATCAATCAGCTCAGAGCTGTCAGTTCATACCCACCAGATTGAACATTGCTGTCGGCAATTAAGGAACGCTGTCGTAACACGGGTAACAAACGTGTAAATGAAAAGGATGTGATAGTGCTTGCTGAGGTTTGGGATGAACAGACACTCGTCCTTTTTAACAACCTGCCGTATATGTACTCCATTTCCTGTAACTTTTGTACTTTGTTTTCCAGTGAATGCTGTACCCTAGTTCATTCTCTTACTTTTTAAAATCATGCCTCTTTGAGACTTGTGGAAAGTTACTCATGACTTGGTCTTTTCGACATCCTTGGGCCTTTCGTTTGTGCTTTTAACATGGACACTTTTCTTAATTTGTTTTCGTCTATTTTCATTTATTTTGCAAATTCTAATGTCTCTCTCTCTCTCTCTCTCTCTCTCTCTCTCTCTCTCTCTCTCTCTTCTTTTTTTTTTACGAGACAGTTCAAATTTTTCATTTACGTCTCTCTCTCTCTCTCTCTCTCTCTTGAGACTTTTTTTTACGAGACAGTTCAAATTTTTCATTTACGGTCTCTCTCTCTCTCTCTCTCTCTCTCTTGAGACTTTTTTTTACGAGACAGTTCAAATTTTTCATTTACGGTCTCTCTCTCTCTCTCTCTCTGCCCCTTTTTACGAGACAGTTCAAATTTTTTCATTTATGGTCTCTCTCTCTCTCCTCTCTCTCTTGAGACTTTTTTTACAGGAGACAGTTCAAATTTTTCATTCATTCTCTCTCTCTCTCTCTCTCTCTCTCTTGAGACTTTTTACAGAGACAGTTCAAATTTTTCATTTACTGTCATTCTCTCTCTCTCTCTGTCTCTCTTGATTTTGACTTTTTACCTTGCTAGATAGTTCAAAATTTTTCATTTACGGTCTCTCTCTCTCTCTCTCTCTCTTGAGACTTTTTTTATGAGACAGTTCAAATTTTCATTTTATGGTATCTCCCTCTCTCCCTTTGTCTCTTGAGACTTTTTTTACAGAGATGTCAAATTTTTCATTTTGCAGTCTCTCTTCTCTCTCTCTCTCTCTCTTCTTTTTCTCAAATTTTTCATTTGGTCTCTCTCTCTCTCTCTCTCTTGAGACTTTTTTTTTACGAGACAGTTCAAATTTTCATTTACGGTCTCTCCCTCTCTCTCTCTCTCTTGACTTTTTTTACGTTCAAATTTTTCATTTACAGTCTCTGATTTCTCTTGAGACTTTTTGAAGGAGATGTTCAAATTTTTTCATTTACGGTCTCTCTCTCTCTCTCTCTCTCTCTCTCTTGAGACTTTTTTTTACGAGACAGTTCAAATTTTTCATTTACAGTCTGGCTTCTTCTCTCTCTCTTGAGATTTTTTTTTCGAGACAGTTTCATGATTTTTTTTCATTTTGGTCTCTCTCTCTCTCTCTCTTCTCTTGAGACTTTTTTTGAGAGTTCTAAATTTTTCATTTACAGTCTCTCTCTCTCTCTCTCTCTCTTGAGACTTTTTCGTGAGATTCAAATTTTTCATTTACGGTCCCTCTCTCTCTCTCTTGAGACTTTTTTTTACGAGACAGTTCAAATTTTTCATTTACGGTCTCTCTCTCTCTCTTGAGACTTTTTTTTACGAGACAGTTCAAATTTTTCATTTACGGTCTCTCTCTCTCTCTCTCTCTCTCTTGAGACTTTTTACGAGACAGTTCAAATTTTTCATTTCTTTGTCTCTCTCTCTCTCTCTCTCTCTCTCTCTCTTGAGACTTTTTTACGAGAGACAGTTCAAATTTTTCATTTATGGTATCTCTCTCTCTCTCTCTTGAGACTTTTTTACGAGACAGTTCAAATTTTTTCATTTACAGATTTCTTGCTCTCTCTTGTTAGAACTTTTTACAGTTCAAATTTTTCATTTCATTTACGGTCTCTCTCTCTCTCTCTCTCTCTTGAGACTTTTTACGAGACAGTTCAAATTTTTCATTTACAGTCTCTCTCTCTCTCTCTTCTCTCTCTTGAGATGATTTTTACGAGACTTGTTCAAATTTTTCATTTACGTCTCTCTCTCTCTCTCTCTCTCTTGAGACTTTTTTACGAGACAGTTCAAATTTTTTCATTTACGGTCTCTCTCTCTCTGCCCTCTTGTCTCTCTTGAGACTTGACAGTTCAAATTTTCATTAGTCTCTCTCTCTCTCTTTATGAGAGATAAGACAGTTCAAATTTTTCATTCATTTACGGTCTCTCTCTCTCTCTCTCTTGAGACTTTTTTACGAGACAGTTCAAATTTTTCATTTGTCTCCTCTCTCTTTCTCTCTCTCTCTCTCTTGAGACTTTTACTTTGACATCAATTTTTCATTACGGTCTCTCTCTCTCTCTCTCTCTCTCTCTTGAGACTTTTTTACGAGACAGTTCAAATTTTTCATTTACGGATCTCTCTCTCTCTCTTGAGACTTTTTTTACAGAGACAGTTCAAATTTTCATTTACGGTATCTCCCTCTCTCTCTCTCTCTCTCTTGAGACTTTTTTCAGAGACAGTTCAAATACCCCATTTACGGTCTCTCTCTCTCTCTCTCTCTCTCTTGAGACTTTTTTTACGAGACAGTTCAAATTTTCATTTAGTCTCTCTCTCTCTCTTTGAGACTTTTTTACGACAGTTCAAATTTTCATTTACATGGTCTCTCTCTCTCTCTCTCTTGAGAGACTTTTTACAGAGACAATTCAAATTTTTCATTTACGGTCTCTCTCTCTCTCTCTCTCTCTCTCTGAGACTTTTTACAGAGACAGTTCAATTTTTTTTCATTTACGGTCTCCCTCTCTCGTCTCTCATTTTCTCTCTTGAGACTTTTTTTACTTGAGACAGTTCAAATTTTCATTTTCTCTCTCTCTCTCTCTCTCTCTCTCTTGAGACTTTTTTACGAGACAGTTCAAATTTTTCATTTGCAGTATTCTCTTCTCTCTCTCTCTCTCTTGAGACTTTTTTCCGAGCAGATTTCAAATTTTCATTTCACGAGTCCTCTCTCTCTCTCTCTCTCTCTTGAGACTTTTTTTACGAGACAGTTCAAATTTTTTCATTTACGGTAGTCTCTCTCTCTCTGTCTATTTCTCTCTCTTTTTTTTTACCCATGAGACAGTTCAAATTTTTTTCATCTCTCTCTCTCTCTCTCTCTCTCTCTCTTGACTTTTTTTTTTTTTATTGAGACAGTCCAAATTTTTCATTTACGGTCTCTCTCTCTCTCTCTCTCTCTCTTGAGACTTTTTACAGAGACAGTTCAAATTTTTCATTTACAGTCTCTCTCTCTCTCTCTTGAGACTTTTTTTTACGAGACAGTTCAAATTTTTCATTTACGGTATTCCCTTTTGGGTGCCCCCTTTGTCGTGTCGTGTATTTTGTTCACTTGCCATGATTTCTTGCTACCCTTGTTAGCTCTCTCTCTCTCTCTCTCTCTCTCTCTCTCTCTCTCTCTCTCTCTCTCTCTCTCTGCTTCTCCTCTTCCGTTTCCTTTTCTTGTATTTTTCCTCCAGCGGTCCCCGGACCACCCGAAATGAGAAACGAGTTTCCCTTTGCATACATTCAGTCCCAATGGCCCCATGAAAATGAAATCCGTCCGAAAACCCGGCGTTTGGCAGCCATTTAGGATTCGGCCTCTCCTCTAACATACGACCTCAGCTTAGAGACCGTGACCTCAAACCGCGCGGAGCGACCTTACCTGGGATTATGTATGGCGCAATCTTTATGTAAACAACCTATAAAAAGATGCGCTTTAGTTGAGGGGACGTCGCGTTCATAATAATTGAGGGCTTCTTTACAAGGGCGGCTTTCCTTTTGCCTTGTTTTTTTTTTATTTTTGGTTTTGTTTTGTTTTGCTTTTCTTTTCTTCAGTGTGCAGGGTTATTTTACCACTTGTTATTTACCATTCTGGTAAAATTGTAGGTTAGTTCGTCGGTCGTTTTCAAAAGCTCATAATGATAATTATTTGGCTGCTTCTTTCGAAATAACTGACAATTAGTTTGAGGGTACAGAATTGCATTTTGTTGAAAGGGGCAATTTTTGTCTATTTTTTAAAACTTCTGTGAAAATATGAACCTCTTACTCTGTATTAATTGGAGAGGGCATAAGCGTAATTGATTTGATAGCCTTACAAAGAAAAAAATGTTTTGTTGTATGAAATTTCAAAGAGAATCTATGAAATTGATTTTGCGCAGCTAAACGCTTGTGATGATCCTGGAAAGTGATCGACATTATAATTCATGAAGCGCATTCGGACCCCAGTCATACCAGTACAAAATGCTCGGATGACATCAGCTTTTAGGGCTGACTGACGTGTGAAATTTCATCTGTGCTCGCTACTGCAGTTCCGGTTATTGAATTTGTATAAAATTATGCTGGGATGGGGGAAAATAAAAAAAGAAAAATTTCAGAGGTATAACATCAGTAACAATGATCAGGCTAGTACAACCACGCATCGTATACATGTGAAAAAATGGAAAGGTTCAATACAAGAATTAACGTGAAGAAAGGTAAAAAGTTGAACAATGACAATAGGAACAAATGCATTTACCGATGTGTAAAATACAGGAATAGTATTATATAGAGAATTAAAAAGTCTAAATCAATGATTGAAATATAGAGTAGGTTACACAAAAATGATTTCTTACTTATTCCAAATCATGGCAAAGATAAACTTCACATTACGATCTTTGTAACAAAGAACTTTTGCAATGTACGATTTCTCACATTACGAGAAATCGTACATTGCAGAAATTCTTTGTTTTATATATTTATACGAATGAAAATGAAAGAACGAGATTTATGCATTCAGTTTTAGTTTAGTTTGTGCCGGCTTTTTCTGTCCGTCCGCACTTTCTGTTCGCACTTTTTTCTGTCCACCCTCAGATCTTAAAAACTGCTGAGGCTAGAGGGCTGCAAATTGGTTTGTTGATCATCCACCCTCCAATCATCAAACAGCAAATTTCAGCACTCTAGCCTCAGTAGTTTTTATTTTATTTAAGGTTAAAGTTATCCATAATCGTGCTCCTGGCAACGATATAGGATAGGCCACCACCAGGCCGTGATTAAAGTTTCAAGGGACGCGGCCCATACAGCATTATACCGAGACCATCGAAAGATAGAGCTATTTTCGGTGGCCTTGATTATACGCTGTAGTGGTTGTACAGAAAACATTTTTTCTTGTTTTCCAGTTGTTACGAGTGCAAAGCTGAGCCATGCACACAACGTTGGTCTCCAGTACTGGGCCGGACACACAACCATTTTCTCCAGAGTAAGCCATGTGCATGACCTTGGTCTCCAAAGCTGAGCCGTGCACACAATCTTGGTCTCCAAAGCTGAGTCATGCACACAGCCTTGCTCTCCAAGGCTGATCTGTGCACATAACCTCGGTCTCCAAAGCTGAGCTGTGCGCACAACCTTGCTGTTCAGGCTGAGCTGTGTGCACAACTTTGGTCTCTAAAGCTGAGTCGTGCACACAGCCTTGGCCCTTAAAGCTGTGTGCACAACCTTGCTCTTCAAGGCTGAGTCGTGCACACAACCTTGGCCTTTAAAGTTGTGTGCACAACCTTGCTCTCAAAGCTGAGCTGTGCACTCAACCTTGGCCCTTAAAGCTGTGTGCACAACCTTGCTCTCCAATACTGAGCTATGCATGCAACCTTGCCCTTCAAAGCTGAGCCGTGTGCACAACTTTGCTCTCCAAAGTTGAACCATGCACACAACCTTAAAGCTTTTCTGTGGATTGATATCTCTCGAGTTGCTGGCTGCCGAAGCCATTTAATGAAGCCTCGGGGAGGATGGTTGGCCATTGTCACTGCTCTTGTAAAAAACGTTGGAGGAGTTTGGGCAGAGGGGTCTCCAATGTAAAGCATCCCTAAGTAGATGGCCAAATCAGAGTGAGTAGTGATGTTAACGTTTGTAGGGCAAGACATTTTATACCCTGGAAACCTCCTGGAGTCGTTACTTGATCTTGCCTAGCACAGAATAAACACATATGGTAAGAATTCATCGAGTTCTCATGCATTAACTGGTGGTCACAGGAATTAGTTGGACTGAACTGTAATATCTGTTCTACAGTAGAAGGGTTCTAAGGTTCGCATAATTTTACAGAAATACTTCTCAACTGTTATGCATTATTTTTAGATGTATGTGTTTACGTGGGCTACCTTTTGCATATTACCATATGAAAATGCAAGACTATTTGGCATTGTCATTGATTTTTAATGTTCCAAAGAGGATCCTATCATTTTATGAATCCGGAACATCAAATAAAATTCCGACGAAAATGTCGACCTCGCTGATCGTACCTTTTTATGCAAAATATTGAAATCGAGATATCATAGAGGTTAGAATTGGCTGGTGTGCAAGAAAGGTTCATATATGACGTCATGGCCAGTTCTGCAGATCCAACTCCAAATAACCTCATGGTGGGTTAAACCTATTTCTTTTGCCCTTGATAGCATTAAGTTAATAGCAGGGGCCACAATTACCACCCCACCCCCCCTTTTAGTATGTATTTCAATAGGAAAGATGACTGTTGGACGAAAATGAGTTAGAATATTGAATTTATAAAAAAAAAAAACAATACGATCTTCAAGCAAGGGTTAAATATTTTAAGCTCATTTGGTGGACAAAGAAAAAGAATATTATGAAAAGTAGAGCAGCGTAGAATTACGCCCAGAATTTTCCGTTATATCCGATTTCATTTAAATATTTAAATTTGATTGAGTGTAAAAATAAATGGAAGAAGCAGTTTTGTGTGGAAATGAGGGTCTGTAAACTGAAAAGCATTTTTTAGACTATTATGTTATTATTTTAGGTTTTACAATACTGGAAAAGGTCACTGGACAAGAAAAGAGAAAACCTTACTTGAAATGATTTCAAAAAGAAAATGTTTTATGGCGTGAGAACTAAAAACCATTTCGCTATTATCATTGTATATTAGATGTTAATTTAAGAAATTTTTATATTGAAAATGAATGTTATCTTACATTTTTGTAAGCCTTTACACGAATATCTCTATTGGAGATAGATACTGAGCTAGATACTGAGCTTGCATTTCTGAATGCATGAGCCTGTCAGAAGCCTGTGCACTAATCTGTCAACACACTCGGCTTATAGAAGTTCATAAATATAATACGGATATGTAGTCTACTGCCCACATTCAGCAGTTCTGTGTAAATCCATCGGCTGGCATGCGTCGAACTCTTTAACTTCTCGATTCCCTGATAATGTTCAGAGTAAGTTTTCCACAGAAGTCTAGAAACTTCCTCCCATCAGGATTTGCTAACAGAAATAATAGTGCAGAACTAAACCACCCACACTATCACACGGGCGCGCGCTCACACACACACACACACACACACACACACACACACACACACACACACACACACATAAATGAATGTATTGTTGCATGCATGGATGTGTCTGTATGTACATGCATATTTAATGTGTCGAATAACGATGAAAGAAATTTTCTTCCTTTTCATTTTACACTGTACTTTTTCTCATGGCAACAGTAATAGAACAGTGATATAAATCACCCTTCGTACATTTCTCTCCTGCTTTTTGCTTGAGAACTGAGATACTCCACGAGAATTACCAGAGCGGATATTATTAAAATCACCCTCAGCTTCTCTTTGCCTTTTCCGGACTCTTTCTCTTTAAAGAATATGAAGGAGGAGGAGGAGGAGGAGGATACAGTGAAAGCTTTCGTCATCCTCTTCCCTGACCTTCTCTCACACTTCAGCCACGCCCAGTTTTGCTTTAGGTTAAAGGTTGATCCTTGACTCCGGGGAAAGAGCGGAGGTCAACGGTTAACGTTCAGCACGAACCAATAGCGTGTGATTGTTTTGCATTGCTCTTATTTATTTGATAACTATTTTAGTAGTAGCTGCAATAGTAGTAGTAGTATTAGTATTAGTAATAGCGTGTACTGGAAGTAACGCTGTTCCATTTCCCATAAGGGAGTAAAAGGAATTGAAATGACTATACTTTGCTAAATTTCCTGTCACTTTTGTTATTTCGAAACTCTGCAAAGCCATACGAAGAGGTCCTCGACTAATAAAATAATCATACACATAATTGGAATCAAACAAATGGCCAAAGTTATTGCTACAGAACTATTGAATCCAGGAGCATGTGGGTTCAAATCCCTTGTTGACCTAATTCAGGTGAGGTGTACAGCACAGAAGCAGAGTGAAGTTTATTTTTTCATATCTCTCTCTGTCTCTCTCTGTCTCTCTCTCTCTAGATTATGAAGCTCTCGTCAACAATGAGAGATCTGAGATCGAACCCAAAGGTGGGTGTGTGTGCTTAAGTTGATCTACCCTTTTTAAAAGGGAAATGGTGTGCACTAAAGTCTGTGCGTGTCTTGAACAAATTGTATTTTCTACTACAGCGAGAAGTGGAATGAGGGGTATGAAATGTTTGTTAATACTGATAGGAATCCTCAGCACACATTGATTGTTGTTGTTCTCAAAACATTGCTGCTAAGTAGATAAAGAAATACATCGCGAAGGTTCTTTTGCATACATGTTGCAAAGTTCCCTCTAACTTGTACATTCATACCAACCTTCTCTTCTTGACTTATTTATATTTATACTCGACTTATCATCTGATCCACGTTGCTTCTATAAGCATTCAGTTTTGTAGCAAAGTTGTGTTCTGTCCGAATGAAATAATGCCACAGCTTGTCATGCTCTCTCTCTCTCTCTCTCTCTCTCTCTCTCTCTCTCTCTCTAGTTCTTCATTGGACTGGTCGGTATCGTTCTCGGCTAGCACTCTGCTGGGCCCGCGTTCGATTCTTCGACCGGCCAATGAAGAATTAGAGGAATTTATTTGTGGTGATAGAAATTCATTTCTCTTTATAATCTGGTTCGAATTCCACAATAAGCTGTAGGTCCCGTTGCTAGGTACCGTAACCAATTGGTTCTTAGCCACGTAAAATAAGTCTAATCCTTCGGGCCAGCCCTAGGAGAGCTGTTAATCATCTCAGTGGTCTGGTTAAACTTAGGTATATTTAACTTCTCTCTCTCTCTCTCTCTCTCTCTCTCTCTCTCTCTCTCTCTCTCTCTCTCTCTCTCTCTCTCTCTCTCTCTCTCTCAAGTATTCTGTCAATATTATTCACACTTACTTCCGTATCGCAACTCATTTCAATTTAGCTCCCAACTGGATATATTCGTTCTTTGTTTCTTTGTACCGGGATAGTAGGATTACCTACTCACTACATTATTCATTTAAGGATACACGGAATGATGTCATTTAGATTAAGGATGTAATTACTTCTCTGCTGTGTTTTCCGTTAATGGAACGATAATCTCCCCCACGAAATGCGTGACGAGAAGAGTTAGTTCTTTTCAACTTTTTGAGAATTGGTCCAAATATTTTACAGGAAGTCTTAATTAAAGTGAAAAGCTCCAAAAAGATGGGAAGCCGTAGGCTGGGGAAGTTAACCCATCTCCATTACATAGCTGCCTTGTATGGGCCTAGATGTGGGCTGCCAGAGTTGGATGGCAGGTTTTGGCAATTCAGCTTCGTCTGGAGCTTTGTCTCTTATTTCTCTAAACATCCACGACCAACATGATCATCTACCTCTACAGTTGTAATGAGCTGGAGGCTTTCCGTGACCAACATGATCATCTACCTCTACAGGTGTAATGAGCTGGAGGCTTTCCGTGACCAACATGATCATCTACCTCTACAGGTGTAATGAGCTGAGGCTTTCCGTGACCAACATGATCATCTACCTCACAGGTGTAACGAGCTGGAGGCTTTCCGTGACCAATATGAGTCATCTACCTCTGAGCAGACCAACATGATCATCTATACAGGTGTAACGAGCTGGAGGCTTTCCGTGACCAACATGATCATCTACCTCTACAGGTGTAACGAGCTGGAGGCTTTCCGTGACCAACATGATCATCTACCTCTACAGATAACGAGCTGGAGGCTTTCCAACATGATAAGATCATCCTCTACCTCTACAGTGTGTGGTGAGCTGAGGCTTTCCGTGACCAACATGATCATCTACCTCTACAGTTGTAATGAGCTGGAGGCTTTCCGTGACCAACATGATCATCTACCTCTACAGTTGTAATGAGCTGGAGGCTTTCCGTGACCAACATGATCATCTACCTCTACAGGTGTAATGAGCTGGAGGCTTTCCGTGACCAACATGATCATCTACCTTCAGTTGTAATGAGCTGGAGCTTCCGTGACCAACATGACTCATCTACCTCTTCCGGTTGTAATGAGCTGGAGCTTTCCGTGACCAACATGATCATCTACCTCTACAGTTGTAATGAGCTGGGCTTTC
>NC_089763.1:14008494-14030994 GCF_040412425.1 Macrobrachium rosenbergii | reverse complement strand
GAAAAAAACTTTGATAAATAATAAATTTCTAAGTGAAAATTGGGCCAACTAGAAGTATATTTGAGAATTAATCTTAAAACGAATTAATCTTAAACGAATAGAATTAATCTTGAACGAATAAAAACAAGAGCTAAAATAGTTACTGCCCAAGCCTGTAAACTTATTCTTACGATAAACAGAAGTCGTAGAGGCATGTTGATCTCTAGTGATTTTTACATCCAAAAAAGATAACGAATTTTGTTGTTCAGTCTCAATAGTAAGTTTCCTATTGGGATGTACAGAATTAATAATATCAAGAAATTCATGACATTGCCAAGGATAAGTGAATAGGGCAAAAGTGTCGTCAACATATCGTTTATATAGAACCGGCTTAGACTGGTCTGGGCAATTATTAATTCTGTACATCATAATACGAAATTTACTATTGAGACTGAACAACAAAATTCGTTATCTTTTTTAGATGTAAGAATCACTAGAGATCAACATGCCTCTACGACTTCTGTTTATCGTAAGAATACGTTTGCAGGCTTGGGCAGTAACTGTTTTAGCTCTTGTTTTTATTCGTTTAAGATTAATTCTATTACAACATTGGTACATCGAGCTCTCAAATATACTTCTAGTTGGTCCAATTTTCACTTAAAAATTGATTATTTATCAAATTTTTTTCGGCTAATTCGTATCCTCAATTCTTAGTCCAGAAAATAATTAATAATATGCTTACTAAATATATGTCTCCTCCCTCTGAAAACTTTCATGTTCCTAAATTGAACATGTATGCTGTTAATCCCTTTACTCACTCGGATAAACTGCGCTCAAAAATAAAAAGTATCATTGAAAGAGAAATAGGGTTTTTAAAAGTAAATTTGATTCCTATGAATCCAAAAAAGGCTTGAAATTTTTTCTCCTATAAGGATAAGTTACAGGATTTTATGCGGTCCAGCATTATATATCTATAAATTTGAATGCCCAAGATGCCTTTGTACTTATGTTGGTTCCAGTAAAAGACTGTTGCAAGTCCGCTATTACAGCCACTTAGGACACAAGCTACTAAATGTAAAATTCATGTTGACAAAACACATTTTTCGATTTGCAGTGCTACATCTCAAACTGCCTTTTTAACTACCCTTGAGTCATTCAATATAAAGCACCTGTCCCCCAATTTGAATAGTAACACTTCTACGGTTTCTCTCTTTCTCGCTTAAGGTGTTGTCTGGGCATTGACGTTTCTTCAGGGCATTCTTCCCTCTTGCCTTGTATTGAAAGGTAGTTTAATTTTCTTAACAAACTTGGTGAATTTTAATATGGTTTTTAAAATAAAATTTGCAGCTTTTATGTTAACTTTGTTATAAACATTTTTTTACTGTCAGCAGAATAATTGTTATTTTAACTTTAGTTTGAACTGCTGTTTATAAGTTATTGCGACTGATGATGTGCAAAGGATTGCAAGAAACGTTTCTTAACAAAGAACCTTGAACACTTTTTGTCTTATGGATCTCCTGATATATATATATATATATATATATATATATATATATATATATATATATATATATATATATATAAATATAAATAATGTATGTATATTTACTCACATACATATATATATATATATATATATATATTCATATATATGTATACATTTCCATTATATATATATTGTTACGTGGGTCCTTCGGCTGATGAGTTTAATAATTAAATAATTTGATTTATATTACCTTGCTTTACCTAAGACCCACGTAATTATGTCAGTTAAGGCTAACATTAACTCTAAAGGGCAGCTATTGATTAGATCAGGTCGTGAGTTAACACTTGTTAACGAAGAATGGAGATTTATTCAAAACCACATGAATGAATTCAGCAAACTTACTGGAACACTAGTTCAGCAAAACAAGTAAACAAAATAAAATGAAATGGATTATTTACAGGAGCTAACAGCAGCTCAGAATATTAGTCCGACTTTGGACAAACCTCAATGCTACATAGAATGAACGCAACAGATTTCGGTGCCTCTCAGACGCTTTATCAGGAATTTACTGCTAGGTCGAATTAAGGCTCCTTCCTACTTATGATACAGATTCTTCTCCAAGAAAGAGGATGTTGCACAGGCCCAAGGCGTACACAATTCTAGAAAAGGAAGTATCCAGATAATAATCTTGCATTGCAGAATCTCTCACTTGTCATTACTTAGTCATAAGGGGATGGTTCTTAGGTAAAAAATAATACTTTTAACACCATGAAGGATAAGTTATGTGACTTTACTAGACAACACTAATTGTACTTGGTAGATGACTTCATAAATGGGATATGTTTAACTAGGATTTCTTAGTCTGTGACTGTTTAAGAGAGGAAAATTTGAACCAGGGATAATGAGAGTTTCGGTTGAAGGGAAAGAGAACTGGGAGCAATTGTCAATTCAGACTTACCGCTAGTTTAGCTAATGCAGTGATCAGTTGCATAAGATTCTTTGGTCCGTTGAAATAGCAAATATCTCCTCGATTTGAACAAAGGATGGAAAAACAAAGACTGCTTGGATGGCAGCCCTGACTGCGTGGAGAGTCCTGATGCTGGGGCATCATCCTCTCATTTGCTTCAAAACTCCGCTTACCCAGGGCTTGACCTGAAATGACAATACACTCGCCAGTCCACAGGATATATATATATATATATATATATATATATATATATATATATATATATATATACTTGTATATATATATGTATATACATATATTATATATACATATATATACTTATTCACATATACATATATATATGCTGTATATATATATATATATATATATATATATATATATATATATATATATATATATATATATATATATATATATATATATATATATATATATATACAATCTACTGTTCACTTTCTACCAGATACATATATATATATATATATATATATATATATATATATATATATATATATATATATATATATATATATATAATCTACTGTTCACTTTCTACCAGATACATATGTACTGTAGTATTTATTATCCGCAATGCTGTCTTTTACTTCACGATTTCTTCACATTTTTAACGCTTATCACTACGAAGCCTAGAACCAGATTAAGAAAAAAAGGAAGTTTTTCAGATATCTGGCCGATTATGCGATCTCGGGCCCTAGAGTATCCGGATACTTGGCCGGGCATCTGAAATCTTCATTTCTTTCTTAATTTGATTCCCGGCTTCGCGGTGACAAGCGCTTCCAAAATGTGAAGAAATCGAGAGGTTAATTGGGCAGTGTGGTTAATAATACTACATATTTACCCATAAACTGTATGTATACATATACACATATATATATGTATATATATGCATATACATAAATGTACTTATGTATATACATACATTTTTTGTACACTGTATATATATATGATATATATATATATATATATATATATATATATATATATATATATATATATATATATATATATACATACAGTATATATTATATGTGTATTTATGAGAGAGAGAGAGAGAGAGAGAGAGAGAGAGAGAGAGAGAGAGAGAGAGAGAGAGAGAGAGAGAGAGAGAATAGATTTTAAAGTACTTTTAAAGTTTCAAGTCAGTTCATGTGTTGCAAAAAGGAAGACATGCGTGTAGTTGATTATTTGATAAAAGTACTTTAGTTGTTCATCTCTAATTTAATCCACTGTGTGTGAGTTGAGAATTTACCATGCAACATGTTCAATAGAAATTCTCTATTTAGACCATTATTTTTTTAAAAGACTTCGAGATAAAGATATGCATAAATATATTAGTTTACAAAGAGCTTAAATATTACCATTTTGTATGAAAGTTTTAGTTATTCATGCAGCGTTTATCTCCATTTTGATTAACATTTGATAACGTCTCAATTCCTCGTAGATGTATGTGCCGGTGCAAATTATTATATACTTGCAAAGTGCTGATGTCGACAGACTGTCATTTATTTATATGGGTAAGTAACATAACCAGCAAACTCCCTTTTATCTTGAACCTTTCGTAACTAAACAGATTACCCGAGTTGGGAATCCCAAGTCTTTTGTAACCGAAGGGATCTATGACCTACTTCATGAATTTGTTTATGTCTTGCATTAGTAGCTATAACATTCAACCTTATCATATTGACATTTCCTCAGTATCGCCGTAGTTGTTATATTCTCCAAGCCATTTAAGTTGCAGGAAAATGTGTGGCTGTAAAAGTCTCTTTATCGAGTTCATTCTCCGAGCAAAGGATCACGCCATCTTTATGTTGCCACAGTCTTCAGGGTTTTAGGACTTGTGGAAATCCTTCCTTAGATCCCAAAAGACGCCTGAAATTCACGTTATTCCGAGTCGTAAAATAAATCTAGGAGACAAATCTACTCACGATATATATATATATATATATATATATATATATATATATATATATATATATATATATATATATATATGTACACACAGATATACATATATATAATATATTATTATATATGTATAAACTATCTAAGATGAAGTATAAAATGAAAATACAAGCCTCTGTGTGTGTGTGTGTATGAGAGAGAGAGAGAGAGAGAGAGAGAGAGAGAGAGAGAGAGAGAGAGAGAGAGAGAGAGACTCTGACTCTCAGACAGCCGATGACAGAATTCGCCAGATACAAAGCTGCATTAACTTTGACCAGGGCTCCCAGACGTGATATTTATCTTTGTTAAGGAGCGACCCCAACTTCAGATCACTCTTCCACTGGACATTATTTGCTCGCTTCGACGAGAGGTCGACAGGCTGGAGGAATCACAGCGGGAAACTGAAAGTTTATTGGATTCTTTTCAGAGACTTTTTCCAAAAACGAAGTCGAATTGAATTCCGCTGACCTCGGCCGCAATAGGTCAAGGGGGGCTTGTGCGCGCCGTTGTAAGTTGTATCGGATTGCATCTCCGAGACAACCCGGGATTTCCTCCCACCAGCCAGCCAAGGCAATCTCTCTCTCTCTCTCTCTCTCTCTCTCTCTCTCTCTCTCTCTCTCTCTCTCCTCCTCCTCCTCCTCCTCCTCCTCCTCCCTCCTCCTCCTCCTCCTCCTCCTCCTCCTCCTCCTCCTTCTTCCTATACTGTTTTCCTCCCACAATTTATCAAACGCGGAGTTAGATTATGTCAATTTTTAACAAACTTAATACACACACAGACATATATATATAAATATAAATATATATACAGTAGATATATATATTTATAATATATATATATATACATATATATATATGTATATATATATATATATATATATATTATATATATATACATATACACATATAAAGTGTGTGTGTGTTGTGTGTGTATACACACACAAACACACCCACTTTATATATATATAATATAAATATATATATATATATATATATATATATGAAATTTTTAATCACACCGTGATTTATATACAATCATGAAGCTACAAATGTCGCTTAATATCGAAATTCACGCTACCTCGGTATATCTCCGTTGGAGAATTGTCGCCGAAGGGGAATTTATATAAGTGATAAATGAATTGGAATCGTGGGGACACGAACCCGCGACGAAAGCCTATTCAGCGACTCCAGTTGACGTAAACCATTGAGCCATCAAGATGGCTCAATGGTTTACGTCAACTGGAGTCGCTGAATAGGCTGAATAGGCTTTCGTCGCGGGTTCGTGTCCCCACGATTCCAATTCATTTATCACTTATATAAATTCCCTTCGGCGACAATTCTCCAACGGAGATATACCGAGGTAGCGTGAATTTCTGATATTAAGCGACATTTGTAGCTTTCATGATTATATATATATATATATATATATATATATATATATATATATATATATATATATATATATATATATATATATATATATATATATTATATATGAATTTAGGTTTTGACGTCATTATGTAATAAGTGTCTGAAAATCAGGCATCTCAGAAAAGTTTTCTTATATCTTCTTTATTAAAAGCGAAAGAGCCCTTCGACAGGACGACCATGTCATAATCATCCACCCTTGGAGGAAATAACGAAGTGGGAATAACTTTCCGGGTGAAAGTTGTCGAGGGTTGCACAGGACATTACATCATCATCATCATCATTCTTTCCTTTTTATTTCATATTATTGCCGGGAATTTTTAGATTGAGTATGCATGTAGTATGATGATCGTTATTTCATTAATATAATGAGAGGAATGACTTTGACCAGCCTTTCCAAGCGACGGAAAACAGCCCTTCAGTCTTTGCTCGAATGTGACAACGACTCTGGACGTAGTCCTCGGTTTTCGAGAGAGAGAGAGAGAGAGAGAGAGAGAGAGAGAGAGAGAGAGAGAGAGAGAGGAGGCTCCCCCGTAGTTTATGTATATTACGACCCTTATATATTTTGTTTCTCCATCCGTATGAGGAGAGTTATAAATCCGGCATTATGTTTGGCCTCTTACGATGCCCCTAAAGCATTATTGTTGGTGAAGGCAGATTATAGCCATTTGTGGTTCCCTTCTCTCAATTTTCTTCTTAATATTTCAGAATTTTAAATAGAGAATTTAATGCTTCGTCCCCAGATTACTGGCTTGTATGTATATACGTAAAATGTTCATTACTTGCTAATCGCCAAAATGAGGCTACTGAAGGAATATGCCGTAACAGTCCAGTTGCCTACTTAGTCCAAGTATTCGAGTTCCTTGTTGGACGGGTTGGTATCGTTCTCGGCTAGCAGTCTGCTGGGCCCGCGTTCGATTCTCCGACCGGCCAATGAAGAATTAGAGAAATTTATTTCTGGTGATAGAAATTCATTTCTCGTTATAATGTGGTTCGGATTCCACAATAAGCTGTAGGTCCCGTTGCTAGGTAACCAGTTGGTTCTTAGCCACGTAAAATAAATCTAATTCTTCGGGCCAGCCCTCTCTAGGAGAGCTGTTAATCAGCTCAGTGGTCTGGTTAAACTAAGGTGTACTTAACTTAGTCCAAGTATTCGGAAAGTGGTCCTATAGGAATATCATAAAAAAACCATTAATATTGCTCTGAATTCAGCATGTATGTGGCGTTTATAATATAAAGAATCGATTTTTCAAAGAGTAGCCTATTTCATATCACGCTGAAAACTGCGCGTGATTTTACTAACTGTGGGATTAAAAAAGCTGCAAATGCAGAATGCGTCCCTGCATGGACGTGGCTGGCGAACACCTGATAACAGTTGGAATATGCATTAATTGACAGAGTCCGAATTCTGATGCCTTCGCAGATATCGGAAAATCATTGATAGACAGGAATTAAAGGACAGATTTCATGTCAGACAGGATGGTCTTGTTTAAGGAATGAATTTATTCTAGTTTGCTGACGATTCAAACTGACAGGAAAAAGAACCTTTACTTTGTATCTTTAAGCACCTTAGCTTATGCCGAAATGAATGCATATACAATGCTCTGATGCTTAAGGCGATGAAAAGGTTTTAATTCTTCACGGAATATTTATTAACTAAAACTATGAAGTTAAAAAGGAAATAAAACCATGAAATTATAAGGAAATTAAAAGGATGCATTAAGTTACACGTTACAGGTAATGCGTATTAACTCGCTCTTCTTGGAAATGGAATATAGTTATATCATAGCGCTTTTCTGTCCATTAACGAACGTTTTTGCCACATTCCTGACATTTTCAGTAGTCTTTGTCATTGTGACTCGAATAAACGTTGGCAAAGAACGAAACCAAAGCTCTTCTACTTGTCGTATCCGACAAGTAAAATCTATGTTAATTAGCTGCGTCGTAATAATGGCTCCTAAAGTCTGTGACGCCACTGTTTTTGGAAGTTGAATTGGACTTATGGGAAGGTTTTTTCTCTTTTTTTCTTTTATTTATTGTACACGACGCCTTCTCTAACGGCGGGACAAGTTTTCATATCATCCCCCAACACATAGGAAATTCAATAGGGTAAATACGTTGTAAAGGAAATCAGTAGATAATTAGGGATGGTATTAATCTACGGAGCTTGAAACACAAGCTTAAATACTGTAGTCTAACCTCACATACAAGAAGAAATGTTTAAATGATGTATGGTAGTAGGTATATAGTTTTAATGTTATAAACGCTCTCTGGCACTATATCTTCTGTTAATGTCTTCTGACGCTTATGTTAAAGAGAACATAAGACCAATATTATTTTCACAGGATTTAATTTTTATTTTTTTATTTGATTTCACAGATGTAAACAGCATCGTTTCACTCTTTTTTATTCATCTTACTTCATTTATCTTATTAGTGTAAATAACTATATATAATTCGCTAGTTTTTTCCTTAAACTTATAGGAGAAAAATCATCATTTGTCCAATCATTTTCGGCATGCTCACAGTTAGCTGTCTAACTTTGGCGTTAAGTGTCATTGTCGAATACTTACAGGCCCATTCCCTGGTCTGTGGAACGGAGTCTTGAGGAGTTGTGTGTGTTGCTGCCCCTTATATTCCACTGAAAAAAGTGACATGATTGCAAAATGGCAATCTGCTACCGTTAGTGTGTCTACTATAGCTCCATTAGAAACTTTCCTTTGCAATATTCTTTTGCGGGGAGATTATCTTCCAAGCACTTTCCTTTACCAACGTTTTCGTAGTTTATTTGTATGCACTTTTTTATATATAATTATATATATATATATATATATATATATATATATATATATATATATATATATATATATATATATATATATATACACACTACATACATATAATTATATTTTCATGATATTGCCTTGTAATGTGCATATCTTTCCATGACTTTGATATATTTACTATTCTCTCTCTCTCTCTCTCTCTCTCTCTCTCCTCTCTCTCTCTCTCTCTCTCTCTCTCTCTCTTCAGAAGAGAGAAGTTATTAACGTAAAAAATTTGTGTGGTCATTGATATTAAACTTAGCTTTTGAGATCTGAATGTAGGAAAAGTGTATGTTTTTGGTAACGGCGCCGAACAAAACAAGAGTGTTTTGTGGATCTCGAGCAGCTGCATTTCAGGTGATTTTGCGAAAGTTTTCACAGGCTTGTGTAAGGTAAGGTATTATGCCATGGTAATACCATGGTATAATAAGGTATATTAAGAAATGTTTGCCTTAGTGAAATTGTTGGTAAAGCTTTTGTGTATTTTTGTGTGTTCTTGTGTTTGCAATCTCTTGATTTTTCACATTTTATGTAGTGGTGATTTAACATTTATTTACTGAACAGTTTAAGTATTTCTTAATAATTTAACATTTCCTACTTGATTTAATTTTCATTTATTAAGATTTTCTTTTTGAAATTTTGAGTAATTCTTAATAGTTTAATCTTTGCTTGATTAATTTAATTTCTTGATAAATTAAGTTAGTGATTTAGTTTTGTTTAATAATTTAACTCAAGAATTAAATTTTGTATTGTTTTCAAGTAATAGTACAATTCCTCAGATTATGAATTCTAATTATAAATTTTGAATTTAAGAATAAATTTTTATTTAAAAATTTTAAAAAAGTGTTTCATTTGTTGACTACCAGTGAATAGGATTAAATGTGTGCATAAGGCAAAGTGATAAACATGTTTTGTTCCTGTAGTTTTGCTGAAGTGAATTAAGACCAGGGAAACAGTTAAAGTTGTTTGATGCAGTGATGCCCTTTTACTCTAGTATATTTCTTGTTTAATTGTTGATACTCCACACTTGTTTTGATAAACTTAGTTTGATTTTTCACGTGATTAATAAGCTTTTGAAGGGGTCACTTACCTTTAGAGTACTCAGTCGTAATTTGTATGCGTTATGAGAGTTTAGGTATCTAGCTGAAGTGAGATAAATTTTCGAATTGTGTTATTAGTTGTGTAATAACCAGGTACTTGGAACACATCGTGACAATATATACATATACAGTATATACAATATATATATTATATACATATAATCATTAAGCTACAAATGTCGTTTAATATCTAGTTCACATTTATATATATATATATATATATATATATATATATATATATATATATATTTATATATATTATATATATATATATATATATATTATATATATATATATATATATATATATATATATATATATATATATATATATATATATATATATATATATATATATATATGGATATATATATATATATATATATATATATGTATATGTATATATATATATATATATATATATATATATATATATATATATATATATATATATATATATATGAATTTTATCACATCATCAAATTTATATACAGTCATTAAGTTGAGCAGATGTCCTAATATCCATTCCACGCTACTTCAGTAACCTCCCCGACGAGGAATTGGTCACCGAAGGAGAATTAGGGTGATAAATCGATCAGTTCGAAGTATCCTGAACCTCGACACGAGAAAAAAATCTTCCAACGACTCCAGCCGACGGCCAAACCACTTAATGGTCGTTGGAAGATACTGTGTCGAGTGTTCGAGACACTTCGGTACCGATCCATTTATCACTTATAATTCCCCTTCGGTGACAATTCCTCGTCGAGGATATTACCGAAGTAGCATGAACTGGATATTAAAGGACGTTTGTAGCTTAATGACTGTATATAAATCACGGTGATGATAAAATTCACACACACACACACACACACACACACAATACATCGCACACATATATATAATATATATATATATATATATTTATATATATATATATATATATATATATATAATATATATATATATATAAATATAAATATATATATATATAAATATATATATATATATATATATATATATATATATATATATATATATATACATACATACATACATACATACATACATATGAATGTGTGTATATGTGTATATATATATATATATATGTATATGTATATAGAGAGAGTTTATATCTAAAGGATTCTTGAATATTCGATCATCAAATCACTGCCCACAAAGTTTCAGTTTTAGCCACCATACACACCTTATGCTCATCAACGTCATCCACTGTTTACTAAGTCAGGGAGACTCTCCTATCTTGTTCTATTTCGAAAACGAAGGAAGTGGGAAACTGTGGTGAGGTCATGCAATAATTTCTGTTATTTCTCAACCACGAGTTGTGGATTACTTTGTTTCAAAATATAGGGGAGGAAGAAGAGGAATCGTATGTTGTTTATTTTCCCTTTTGCGTCGTCGAGAGTTCCAGGCAGAAGCGATGTTTAGATAGGAAGATTTAGGGAGCAGAATAGCCGATATTTCAGCATTGAATTAAATGCGGTTATGAAGGTTAATTAAGGGGGAAAATGACCACTTACTTGCGAAATGAACAGTTAACCTTGGACAAGAGGCTCCAAGTTCCTGTTACGGCAGAAATTACCGAAATAAAACCAGGATTGAGGCATCAATTTTCGATAATTTCGGGAGAAATGATTTCTCTGGTTCATCATCTCCCACTGATCAATGACAATAGGTCGTGAAACCTCAAGAGGAAATGCCTGGAATGGAGTTGAGTTGGATTTTAGGTCATTCTGACAATACGGGCATAGACGGAGGGTTCAAGGAATCAGGCGAAGGTTGGTAATACAACTGGGTCCATATTGCCGGTTCCCGCAGCATAACGAATGGTGCAAGATAAAAAGAACCCTTCAAAAGTCAGTGTTTTGAGATGTATTGGTAATTTTTACCTTTGCATTTCGGATGATTGACTGCTGATGGGGGTCTTGTCTTGCATATTTTGGAACAAAACTGTAGATCGTAGGATGATTCCCCCTGAGAGGTTTCTGGGAGTGAAATTGTTAGCACACTGCCACCCTGTGGCACACACAAACACACACACATATTTTATATGTGTGTTGTGATATGATGTAATATATAGCCTAATATAGCGCGTCTGTGGGTATTGCATGTATCGGTGATACAATAAGATTTAAGGTGAGAAAGAAGTCCGTTACTTTCTTATTGCCGCCATTTTATTACTGATGGGTTTTTTGGTAGTTTTATTTGTACCTCTTGAAAGGTGTAGTTGCCTAGTCACATTTTGTAGTCGCTAAAATGAAAAGGTCTACTTTGCTTATCATAATTAGAACCTTTTCCAAAAATTATAAGTAATTCGAAAAGGTTAAAATTAATTATTCCAAGGGATCTTAAATGCGTGTTTTTATTTATTTGTGTTTTGACGGAGATGTGCAGCGTGAGTGGACAAAGGTAGAAAATGGAAAGGTATGGGAAGAGGGTATAAGAGGGAACGAATAAAAGAGTAGAAAATGGAAAGGTATGGGAAGAGGGTATAAGGGGGAACAAATAAAAGAGTAGAAAATGGAAAGGTATGGGAAGAAGGTATAAGAGGGAACAAATAAAAGAGTAGAAAATGGAAAGGTATGGGAAGAGGGTATAAGAGGGAACGAATAAAAGAGTAGAAAATGGAAAGGTATGGGAAGAGGGTATAAGAGGGAACGAATAAAAGAGT
This sequence comes from Macrobrachium rosenbergii, assembly GCF_040412425.1. Taxonomy (NCBI): domain Eukaryota; kingdom Metazoa; phylum Arthropoda; class Malacostraca; order Decapoda; family Palaemonidae; genus Macrobrachium; species Macrobrachium rosenbergii. Next base: position 14,018,566 of record NC_089763.1, on the reverse strand, counting down.
AGAAAATGGAAAGGTATGGGAAGAGGGTATAAGAGGGAACGAATAAAAGAGTAGAAAATGGAAAGGTATGGGGAGAGGGTATAAGAGGGAACGAATAAAAGAGTAGAAGATGGAAAGGTATGGGGAGAGGGTATAAGAGAGAAGGAATAAAAGAGTAGAAAATGGAAAGGTATAGGAAGAAGGTATAAGAGGGAACGAATAAAAGAGTAGAAAGTGGAAAGGTATGGGGAGAGGGTATAAGAGGGAACGAATAAAAGAGTAGAAGATGGAAAGGTATGGGGAGAGGGTATAAGAGGGAACGAATAAAAGAGTAGAAGATGTAAAGGTATGGGGAGAGGGTATAAGAGAGAAAGAATAAAAGAATAGAAAATGGAAAGGTATAGGAAGAGGGTATAAGAGGGAACGAATAAAAGAGTAGAAAATGGAAAGGTATGGGGAGAGGGTATAAGAGGGAACGAATAAAAGAGTAGAAGATGGAAAGGTATGGGGAGAGGGTATAAGAGAGGGAATGTATAAAAGAGTAGAAAATGGAAAAGTATGGGAAGAGGGTATAAGAGGGAACGAATAAAAGAGTAGAAAGTGGAAAGGTATGGGGAGAGGGTATTAGAGGAACGAATAAAGAGTAGAAATGGAAAGGTATGGGAAGAGGGTATAAGAGGGAACGAATAAAAGAGTAGAAATGGAAAGGTATGGGAAGAGGGTATAAGAGGGAACGAATAAAAGAGTAGAAAATGGAAAAGGTATGGAGAGGGTATAAGAGGAAATGAATAAAAGAGAGAAAATGGAAAGGTATGGGCAGAGGGTATAAGAGGGAACAAATAAAAGAGTAGAAAATGGAAAGGCATGGGAAGAGGGTATAAGAGGGAAACGAATAAAAGAGTAGAAAATGAAAGGTGGGAAGAGGGTATAAGAGGGAACGAATAAAAGAGTAGAAAATGGAAAGGTATGGGGAGAGGGTATAAGAGGAACGAATAAAAGAGTAGAAAATGGAAAGGTATGAAGAGGTAAGAGGAAACGAATAAAAGAGTAGAAAATGGAAAGGTATGATGAGGGTATAAGAGGAACGAATAAAAGAGTAGAAAATGGAAAGGTATGGGGAGAGGGTATAAGAGGGAACGAATAAAAGAGTAGAAAATGGAAAGGTATGGGGAGAGGGTATAAGAAGGAAACGAATAAAAGCGTAGAAAATGGAAAGGTAAAAGGGAGGGCATTGAAAATGGTAGAAAATGGAAAGGTATGGGGAGAGGGTATAAGAAGGAACGAATAAAAGCGTAGAAAATGGAAAGGTATGGGGAGAGGGTATAAGAGGGAATGAATAAAAGAGTAGAAAATGGAAAGGTACGGGGAGAGGGTATGAGAGGGAATGTATAAAAGAGTAGAAAATGGAAAGGTATGGGGGAGGGGTATGAGAGGGAATGAATAAAAGAGTAGAAAATGGAAAGATGCGGGAGGGAGAGGTATAAGAGGAAATGAATAAAAAGAGTAGAAAATGGAAAGGTACGGGAGAGGGTATAAGAGGGAATGAATAAAAGAGTAGAAAATGGAAAAGGTATGGGGGAGAGTGATATAAGAGGGAACGAATAAAAGAGTAGAAAATGGAAAGGTATGGGGAGAGGATATAAGAGGGAACGAATAAAAGAGTAGAAAATGGAAAGGTATGGGGAGAGGATATAAGAGGGAACGAATAAAAGAGTAGAAAATGGAAAGGTATGGGGAGAGGATATAAGAGGGAACGAATAAGAGTAGAAAATGGAAAGGTATGGGGAGAGGATATAAGTGGAATGAATAAAAAGAGTAGAAAATGGAAAGGTATAGGAAGAGGATATAAGAGGAACGAATAAAAGAGAGAAAATGGAAAGGTATGGGAGAGGGTATAAGAGGGAACGAATAAAAGAGTAGAAAATGGAAAAGGCATGGGGAGAGGTTATAAGAGGGAATGAATAAAAGTAGAAAATGGAAAGGTAGGGAGAGGGTATAAGAGGGAAACGATAAAAAAAGTAGAAAATGGAAAGGTACGGGGAGAGGGTATAAGAGGGAATGAATAAAGAGTAGAAAATGAAAGGCACGGGAGAGGGTATAAGAGGGAATGAATAAAAGAGTAGAAAATGGAAAGGTGGGGGAGAATTATAAGAGGGAATGAATAAAAGAGTAGAAAATGGAAAGGTACGGGGAGAGGTATAAGAGGAATGAATAAAAGAGAAAATGGAAAGGTACAGGGAGAGGGTATAAGAGGAATGAATAAAAGAGTTGAAAATGGAAAGATATGGGAAGAGGTACAACAAGGAATGAATAAAAAGTAGAAAATGGAAAGGTATATAGGAAGAGGGTATAAGAGGGAACGATAAAGGAGTAGAAAATGGAAAGGTATGGGAAGGGAGAGGTATAAGAGGGAATGAATAAAAAGAGTAGAAAATGGAAAGGTATAGGAAGAGGGTATAAGAGGGAACGAATAAAAGTGAAAATGGAAAGGTACGGGGAGAGGGTAAGAGGAATGAATAAAAAGAGAAAATGAAAGGAACTGGGAGAGGGTATAAGAAAGTTCCAATAAAAGAGAAAATGGAAAGGTATAGGAAGAGGGTATAAGAGGAAACGAATAAAAGAGAAAATGTAAAACGGGAGAGGAATGAATAAAAAAGTAGAAAATGGAAAGGTACGGGGAGAGGGTATAAGAGGGAATGAATAAAAGAGTAGAAAATGGAAAGGTACTGGGAGAGGGTATAAGAGGGAATGAATAAAAGAGTAGAAAATGGAAAGGTATAGGAAGAGGGTATAAGAGGGAATGAATAAAAGAGTAGAAAATGGAAAGGTACGGGGAGAGGGTATAAGAGGGAATGAATAAAAGAGTAGAAAACGAAAAGATATGGGAAGAGGGTATAACAAAGAACGAATAAAAGAGTAAAAAACGGAAAGGTATGGGAAGAGGGTATAAGAGGAATGAATAAAAGAGTAGAAAATGGAAAGGTATGGAAGAATAAGAGGGAACGAATAAAAGAGAAAATGGAAAGGTATAAGAGGGTAAAGGGAAATAAAAAGAGTAGAAATGGAAAGATTTGGGGAGAGGGTATAAGAGGAACGAATAAAAGCATAAAAAATGGAAGGTATGGGAAGAGAAATTTATAAGAGGGGAACGAATAAAAAGTAGAAAATGGAAAGGTATATGGGAAGAGGGTATAAGAGGAACGAATAAAAGAGAAAATGGAAAGGTATGGGGAGGATATAAGAGGGAATGAATAAAAAGAGTAGAAATGGATAGATTACTGGGAGAGGGTATAAGAGGGAATGAATAAAGAGTAGAAAATGGATAGTACTGGGAAGAGGGTATAAGAGGAAATGAATAAAGAGTAAAAAATGGAAAAGGTACTGGGAGGGTATAAGAGGGAATGAATAAAAGAGTAGAAAATGGATAGGTACTGGGAGAGGGTATAAGAGGGAATGAATAAAAGAGTAGAAAATGGATAGGTACTGGGAGAGGGTATAAGAGGAACGAATAAAAGAGTAGAAAATGGGAAGAAAGCACGGGGAGAGAGTATAAGAGGGAACGAATAAAAGAGAAAATGGAAAGGTATGGAAGAGTGGTATAAGAGGGAACGAATAAAGAGTAAAATGGAATGTACATGGGGATAAGGGGGAACGAATAAAAGAAAATGGAAAAGGTATGGGAGAGGGTATAAGAGGAATGAATAAAAGAGTAAAATTGAAAGGTCTGGGAGAGGTATAAGAGGGAAATGAATAAAAGAGTAGAAAATGGATAGGTACGGGAGAGGGTGTAAGAAGGAATGAATAAAGAGTAGAAAACGAAAAGATATGGGAAGAGGGTATAACAAAGAACGAATAAAAGAGTAAAAAACGGAAAGGTATGGGAAGAGGGTATAAGAGGGAACGAATAAAAGAGTAGAAAATGGAAAGGTATGGGAAGAGGGTATAAGAGGGAACGAATAAAAGAGTAGAAAATGGAAAGGTATGGGGAGGGTATAAGAGGAACGAATAAAAAGAGTAGAAAATGGAAAGGTATGGGGAGAGGGTATAAGAGGGAACGAATAAAAGAGTAGAAAATGGAAAGGCACGGGAGAGAGTATAAGAGGGAACGAATAAAAGAGTAGAAAATGGAAAGGTATGGGAAGAGGGTATAAGAGGGAACGAATAAAAGAGTAAAATGGAAATGTACGGGGAGAGGGTATAAGAGGGAACGAATAAAAGAGTAGAAAATGGAAAGGTACTGGGAGAGGGTATAAGAGGGAATGAATAAAAGAGTAGAAAATGGAAAGGTACGAGAGGGGAGAGGGTATAAGAGAGGGAATGAACAAAGAGTAAAAGAAAATGGAAATGTACTGGGAGAGGGTATAGAGGAAATGAATAAAAGAGTAGAAAATGGAAAGGTACGAGGAGATTATAGAGGGAATGAATAAAAGAGTAGAAAATGGAAAGGTATAGGGGAGAGGGTATAAGAGGGAACAGATAAAAAGAGTAGAAAATGGAAAGGTACTGGGGAGAGGGTATAAGAGGGAACGAATAAAAGAGTAGAAAATGGAAAGGTATGGGGAGAGGGTATAAGAGGGAACGAATAAAAGAGTAGGAAATGGAAAGGTACGGGGAGAGGGTATAAGAGGGAATGAATAAAAGAGTAGAAAATGGAAAGGTATAGGAAGAGGGTATAAGAGGGAACGAATAAAAGAGTAGAAAATGGAAGGTTACTGGAGAGAGGGTATAAGAGGGGAATGAATAAAAGAGTAGAAAATGGAAAGGTACGGGGAGAGGGCAGAGGAATGAATAAAAGAGTAGAAAATGGAAAGGTACTGGGAGAGGGTATAAGAGGGGAATAAAAAGAGTAGAAAATGGAAAGGTACGGGGAGAGGTTATAAGAGGAACGAATAAAAAGAGTAGAAAATGGAAAGGTACGGGGAGAGGGTATAAGAGGAACGAATAAAAAGAGTAGAAAAATGGAAAGGTACGGGGAGAGGGTATAGGAGGGAATGAATAAAGAGTAGAAAATGGAAAGGTATAGGAAGAGGCTATAAGAGGAAACGAATAAAAGAGTAGAAAATGGAAAGGTACGGGGAGAGGGTATAAGAGGGAATGAATAAAAGAGTAGAAAATGGATAGGTACTGGGAGAGGGTATAAGAGGAAATGAATAAAAAAGAGTAGAAAATGGAAGTTACTGGGAGAGGGTATAAGAGGAATGAATAAAAGAGTAGAAAATGGAAAGGTACTGGGAACGAATAAAAGAAATGGATATACTGGGAGAGGGTATAAGAGGAATGAATAAAGAGTAGAAAATGGATAGGTACTGGGAGGGTATAAGAGGGAATGAATAAGAGTAGAAAATGGAAAGGTACTGGGAGAGAGGGTATAAGAGGAATGAATAAAGTAGAAAAATGGAAAGGTACTGGAGAGGGTATAAGAGGGAATGAATAAAAGAGTAGAAAATGGATAGGTACTGGGAGAGGGTATAAGAGGGAATGAATAAAAGAGTAGAAAATGGATAGGTACTGGGAGAGGGTATAAGAGGGAATGAATAAAAGAGTAGAAAATGGAAAGGTACTGGGAGAGGGTATAAGAGGGAATGAATAAAAGAGTAGAAAATGGAAAGGTACGGGGAGAGGGTATAAGAGGGAATGAATAAAAGAGTAGAAAATGGAAAGGTACGGGGAGAGGGTATAAGAGGGAACGAATAAAAGAGTAGAAAATGGAAAGGTACGGGGAGAGGGTATAGGAGGGAATGAATAAAAGAGTAGAAAATGGAAAGGTATAGGAAGAGGCTATAAGAGGGAACGAATAAAAGAGTAGAAAATGGAAAGGTACGGGGAGAGGGTATAAGAGGGAATGAATAAGAGTAGAAAATGGATAGGTACTGGGAGAGGGTATAAGAGGGAATGAATAAAAGAGTAGAAAATGGAAAGGTATGGGGAGATGGTATAAGAGGGAATGAATGAAAGAGTAGAAAAAGGAGAAAAATTGTTGTCGTCATTTTTGCTCCAGACAATGAACTTGTTTTCCCGTCCTGTAAGATCATTAAAACTTGGAAGTTCTCATAATGAAGTCGAGGCATTTTTCTTTACTTTATTCTCTTACGAATGGGCATAAAATGGACGAAGAGAAACGGAAGAAAGCCTGACAGAAGTTAATTAATTCGACACGGTTGCCTGATAAAAACATATCTCCTTTGGAGCAGAAAATTCATGATTGATCCCTATCTTTGGAAACCTTTTTTTTTTTCTAGAAGCCCAGGAGAGGTTTATTAATTCGACGGGGTAACCTTACAAAAGCGGATCTCTCCTCATGAGAAAGGCCTCGACAGGTAATTTCCTGGTCGATATTTGACCATAGAAAAACATTTTCTTCGTATGACCTGAGAATGTACGACAGTATATCGATCAGTATTTTCTTTTCTGAAGCCTGACAGAAGCTTAATAGTCGAAGAGACAACTTTATAAATAAAAAAAAATTATCCTTATAAGCAGAAAACATATGATAACTGACATGTACTTTTTTCAAATTTGGTGACACCAGCTTGTGCGGTGTATCCATGGATCTCTTTTCCCCTTGGATATTCGGCCCTCGAATATCCAAGGGGATATTCTCTTGAGTACAGCTGAGCTCGAGCAGAAAATATACATACTGTAACTCTTGGGCATTAGTTGTTAATCTTTCTCCATAGGTTTGCTAGAAAAACCATTGTTATAAACTAACGATATACAGTATTTTTATTAATCATTATTGCATTTCATACAACATCCTCCCCAAGCAAGAAATCGACTTATAGTGTTGTATTCGCCCTTTTACTTCGTATCCATCTGTGAAACTGCTAAGATAAGTAATTTTCGTGTATAGTTCGAAAATAAACAATTTACAGTGTAGTTATGAATTATATTACTTAAATTATTGTCATTAAACTTATGAACCAATGAGGCAACCATAGAACACATTATATTTATATATATATAATATACATATATATATATATATATATATATATATATATATATACTTTATATATTATATATATAATATATATATATATGTATATATATATATATATATATATATATATATATATATATATATATATATATATATATATATATATATATACACATACCTATACACACATACATACATACATACATACAGTATAGGCCTATATATGTATATACATACATACATACAAACACGTACTCATAACTGAGACGAGTATTTCCAACTGTTTTAGGGAAAAAACTGGCGTGCATAAGGCAGGGTCATTGTGAATGAATAAAGAAGCATTGTCGCAGCAAAAGCGCCGTGACCAGCGGTCCCCCTCTTTTACGACTGAGGTCATGACGAGGGGTTGTGGGGGGTCATTGTGTCACCGGAAAAGAACGAAGCGACATAACGTTATGCAAAGCGTCGGTCGGAACGTTTGTTTAGGAATGTTAGAATTTCATGGAAAGAATGACGGGAACAACAGCAAAACAACAACAACAACAACAACACCAGCAGCAGCAGTGTTAACATTTCATGAAATCCCACGCAAAGCAAACACCAATAAAAACAAATAAAAACAAAAGAAAAAAGATTTGAAGAGAAACGCTGAAATTGCGGTGACGCTCGGTGTCCAGGACATATCAAACTCCATGATTTTGTAGGCAGCGCAAAATTTGGTTTGAATACAAAATGCTTGATATATTTCGTAATGACATTGGATTTATGCATACGGTATTCGGATTTGTTTGGATGCTTGCGTGCGGGAATAATACCGGTAAAACCCAAAATTTTATTTATTTTTGTTTTTGTCTCTGTGGGTGAGGAGTGGTCCTCGGTGTTTTGGTTGAGAGAGAGAGAGAGAGAGAGAGAGAGAGAGAGAGAGAGAGAGAGAGAGAGAGAGCATTCATCATTTGATTACGGCAATGGATATCGCCGAGATGCGGGGAAAAATACGCTAACAGGATTTGGGGAACCGGGAAACTGTAACAGATTGCACAATCACTTATCTTTATGGTCATACGACCCAGAACTTATGATCACACTGATAATACATGAAACATATATATATGTATCTGTCTTCATTCGCACCTACATTCATACATTACATGTATGCATGTATATATATATATATACATATACATATATATATATATATATATATATATATATATATATATATATATATATATATATGTATCTGTCTTCATTCTTACCCCACATTCATACATGCATGTATATATATATATATATATATATATATATATATATATATATATATATATATATATATAATATATTTTATATTTATATATTATAATGTATATATTTTATATATATAATATAAATTATATATATATATATATATATATATATATATATATATATATATATATATATATATATATATATATACCATATATATATGCACATTATAATTACATGTACAGTATGTTTGAAGTTCTGATGGAATTCTGCCTCAGTGTCTCCCTTTAAAACTGTGATGTTTTCATATCTCCTTGGCAACTGGAATCTCTTTCCCGTAAATGCTGTAAATGATGAGTTATGCAGCTGTGCTGCAGGCGCGTTCTTTCATTAATAAGGAATATTTAGTCTCCCAGATATATTTTTCATGAATGACTTTGTATTCTCTTCCTTTGGCTTAACTGGACGAGCGTATATTTCTGTTTAACGAAGGTTTTGCACTGTATTGAGTTTCAAACTCCTCCTTTATCTAGGTTATTTGCAGCGTCCCTTCTGCCCATAGCTGAAACTCCTTTAATTCCTTTTACTGTGCCTTTGTTCATATCGTCATTCTTCCACCCTACTCTCTACCCTCTTCTAACAGTTGTTTCATAGTGCAACTGCGAGGCCTTCCTCCTGGTACACCTATAAAACTTTGTTACGCTCAATTTCCCTTTTAGCGCTGAATGACCTCGTAAGTCTCAGTGCTTGGCCTCTGGCTTAAAGTTTATATTCCAGTTCCTCCTTTACCATCCGATATCTTCAGATAAATTGTTCCGCTGCTTAGTTCACGCAGTCCATATATTAGTGATGTTTTTGAATTTTACTGCTTGAGTCTGTTGTTAATGATGGCTTCTTGTTCAATAAACTAGAGTACTATGTAAATCAAGTCAGTAACTCTCCTCTTATCCGAACTTCATTCTTGGTCTGGTTTTACTTCAACACCCAGTTCTGTTGCATTTCCACTTTCATGGTTTCTTCATTTACGAGTTTAATTTTGTATTATATTGAAGTTAGATAATAACAAACTTCTGTATTTCTGATCACTGGTGAATATAGACAGCTGGTACCTGACAAGAGGGTTTGTACTGTAATCTTAACGGTGTTCTATGAAGTTAAAAAGGCCCGTTGAATGTGCACAGCTGTTACATGACAAGTGTTTATATGACGCTTACAGGTGTGGCAGTATGATGCTGGTGGTTGGTAGAAGTTGACTGATCTGTTTTGGAAAGGGTTTGGTCCTAAAATATCAGGGACTGACCCCTTTCCATCCCAGGTCAGCCAACTTCTACAAACCACCAGCGACATATTGCCACATCTTTATGCATCATATCAATACTCTTTTCATGTACTAGATGTCCACATTCCCAGTGATCAGGAATACAGGAGTATGTTAATGTAAACAGTGTTTTTTTACGAGCCTTTTTAACTTCATAGAACACTGTTAGATTACAGTAAAGGACATTCATGTATTATGTGTGTAGGAAACTTGCCTGAAGTTTAGTGCAAAGGGCTTATATATATATATATATATATATAGCTTATAAATATATATATATATATATATATATATATATATATATATATATATATATATATATATATATATATATATATATATATATATATGTGTGTGTGTGTGTGTGTGTGTGTGTGTGTGTGTGTATGTATATATATATATATTTATATATACAAATGTATATTTGTATGTATATATATTTATATACATATATATATATATATATAGAATGAGTTTTACCTCATCACCATGATTCGTATACTAGCATTAAGCTACAAATGTCCTTTAATATCCAGTTCGCTCTACCTCGGAAATAATGTATTTTCATATACATTACCGATGGGGAATTT
>NC_089763.1:13978494-14003494 GCF_040412425.1 Macrobrachium rosenbergii | reverse complement strand
GAAATGCAAAACAAAAGGCCGGAGAGCGAAGCCCTGTACGCGGGGAAGGGCTCCGATAGAAAACTTATTCTTTATAAACGCTTTCCCTGGTGAACATGGCTCTAAGCAGAAAATCCGTGAGAACTAACACGTCAAGAACATTTTTAATCAAAGAGCTTCAGCTATAAAACCTCCGTGAAAATTTCTGTATTTTGTTTTTGCATTGGAAATTCTACCACTCTTATAACGGGGATGGAAAGAGGATGCGGTTTTTTGGGCTTCAGCTTACACGCTGGCAGACACACACAAATACACATGAGCACATATATATATATATATATATATATATATATATATATATATATATATATATATATATATATATATATATATATATTGTTACGTTCTGAATCCGTTTGGAAGAATTAAATTGGATTTTGAATCTAATTTGCCTTAGGGGCCAACATTTAGAGCTCAGAATGCAAACAATAAATGTAAATACTAAGATGATTTACCTTGATATTACATCTATTTAACTATCAGAATCAGTGTGCCTCAAACCAGTCAGGTAACTATAAACTGAATTTATTTGCAAGCTGAGCAATCAGAAAATTAATATGAAATGGCTGACTGAGCGGCAAACAAGGCACAAGCAATGTACAGTAAAAGTAAGACTATACGTAGCAAATAAATAAATCTGAGAAAGGCTACAGCCCTGAAAGAGTTGGACAAGCAAATGAAAACCACTGCTGTTGAGACTGGCTGATAAATAATAAGGGTGATTTTAGCACAACATGAAAGCAGACGTGGGGCTGGTCACATGCCCCGGGACCGCTGGTGGTCAGAAGAGTCTTGCACATAGCAAGATGGCAGTTAAACTCCTAAGGCTATTTGGTTTGCAAGGGCAGGGGCAGAAAACTTGAAGAGCCAGATAACAGGATTCTGGAAAAGAATTCCAGGTTAGCATTCAGAAATGCAGGCTTTCTCTCACATGAAATTACTTATTCACAATGGAGGAAATTATCAATTAGATTTAATTAGCACATGGTAACACTATGGTGGGAATGGTCTAATTATTATCACAGAACAAACTTAATTTAAGCTTGGAACAAATTCATGAGGGCAAATGTACATGCTAGGCTGTGGGAAACAACAGGGCTTTGTTTTGGGAGAATGAAAAGTTGGAAATACTGAAAATGGAGAAATTCATGAGAAAAAAAGCACTGGTGTTACTTACAGCTTCAAGATGTACCTTGTGCATCTGTGCATGGACAACTTGCAAAAGATGAATTCTGGTCATGAAATTCCCGACATGGCCAGTGTAAGGAAAAACAGCACCAGTTTAGCGCTGTGGAGGTCTGACACGGAGTCACGAGAGAGGTCACCGAGGTACCCCATTTGATTTCTAGGGATGGGCACAGGACATCGGTAGATCTGGAAGAAGCAATAACAACCAGCACAAAGGTCGAAGGGAAATAGGTCCTATAGTTAAGACTAACTAAGGGTCAGCATAGCAGCCCAATTACTGTCCTGATTGGTCCTTCTTCCCTAGCAGCTTTCTGTCCCCCAAAATCATATGATGCAGGATTAGGACGTCAAATTTTGTCCTCCCCCACTAGTGGGGTCTCCTCCAGCCGCTGTTAAATTTGATTTCCTGGCTAACAGGACTGGAGGGATTTGAATTTTTTAACATGAATATATATATATATATATATATATATATATATATATATAATATATATAATATATATATATATATATATATATATATATATATATATATATATATATATATATATATATATATATATATACACACTATATATACACACACTGTATACGCCTATAATCGCCAAAAAGTAAACTAAAAGTCGTTTGATATCCGTCTGGCCCGAAGTAGAGTGAAGTGGATATTAACGATCGTTTGATATCCGTCTGGCCCGAAGTAGAGTGAATTGGATATTAACGATATTTGTTGCTTAATGTTTGTGAAGAACAAAATGTCACGGTGATGAGAATATATATATGTATAGTGTATGTGCCAGTTTCATGTAGTAGCAAACAATTTCACTTGATAAATGTAGGAGTCACGAGATTAACACGATATTTCAGTTACGAATTCTGGGGATTGACACAAGTCCTTTAACTGCTGAGTCATGGATAAAATCCCTATGCAGGAAACCTCCACAAAATTAACCAGTTTAATATAGGCCTACCTACACAGCAAGGGTCATTGCAGTACGTCAAGCCCTTGACTCATCCTGCACAGTTCGCTCCAGCTTCCGTTCTAGTACGCCTTATGCTCTATCTATGCAACGTTTTCTAGTCTTTCACCAACGCATCGTCCACCATTTTGTTCTTCCTGTTTGTATCGCTCTCATTCATACCAGCAGCTTCAACCCTATTTCTTTCAATCACATTCAGCATCCACTCGTAACACCCTTAATGGGCGCTTTACTTAAACAATCCCTTCATACCTTCTAAATTTGGCTGCTTCATAAACTGTCCCCCATGTCTTCCAGATCTTCTGCACATCTTCTGACACTCTTATTGATAAGCCAAGTCTGTGACACTTCTGACGCTTCTTTCATCCCACTACCGTTTGTTATATTTACTTCTAGGTAACCATTTCTATTCCTCAACCTCCCATGTTACCATCTACTGCCTATCTCTGTGGTGTTATGTACCCTCAAAACCTTTATCGTTCTCACTTGCACCTTCAGCTTTCTCTTCATAAAAAAGCTTTCAAACTAATTGACCTGCATCTGCAGTTTATCTTCACTGTTCCCAGTCATCACGGTAAAACCTGCACGTATGAACCACTTCATTTGGTGTTCGCGACCCCTTTTCCTTATCTCACAGCCTTGTGCACCAACGTAAGATGTTCCTCCTTTGACTTTTGTGTAGCACTGATATTTTGCGGGTAGTAAGTTCCACTGTCAGACTTCTCTATCAGTTAGCCATTATATAAATGTGCAGAATAAAGGAATTCTGGTTCTAGCTTCGGGACGGTACAAAAATTGCCTTATCAACCCTTTCTTATTACAACAACAACAACAACAATAATAATAATAGTAATAATAATAATAATTTCTTAATTGTGAAGTGTATTGATGAGTAACTAAAGGGGGATTGTTATAAAAAAATATGTAGCTTGAAGATATATGTTCGGAAAAATGCAGTTAAAATGTAGTACGGTTATGAGAGATAGAATTTGACTGAAGTATATACATAATAATGCTCAGAGCGGTTTTACAGAATTAACATGAATACAAACAGACAAATGCTGAGCACTGGGAAGAGGTTGGGTATAAAATTCAATTTTTAACCTGAAAGCTTTTCCCAGGTGAACATGGGCTTGAATAGAAAATCCATGGGAACCAACCCCCAAAGGAATGTTTTGAAAAGTTACAAACCATGAAACGTTAATATGAAAAGTTCGGTATTTTATTCCGTCTTTATATTTCACACGTGTGGGTAAGATATATAATTATATATAATATATATATATATATATATATATATATATATATATATATATATATATATAATATATATATATATATATATATATATATATATATATATATATATATATATATATATATATATTATATATTATATATATATATATATATATGTATATATATATATATATATTGTATATATATATATATATATATATATATATATATATATATATATATATATACATATACATACATATAAATGTGTGTATATATGTATATATTATATATAAAATATAAATATATATATGCATATATAAATATAAATATATAAAATTATATATATATATATATATACAAATATATATATATATATATATATATATAGTAATAAATATATACATACATATAAATGTGTATATATATATACATTATAAATATATAAATATAAATAAATATATAAATATATAAATATAAATATATATAAATATATAGATATATAAATATATATAACATATACAAATATATGAATATGTATATATAATTATATATATATGTATATATATGTGTATATTATAAATGTATATAGCATATATATACATTACATATATATATATACTATATATATGCATATATATATATTATATATATATATATAAATACGTTTCGTTCTTATATATATATATATATACGTTTATATATAAACATTATATTTTATACATGATTTTCTATACACACATGTTATATATAATATATATATATATTTATGTTAATATGAGCATATAATTATATATCAATCAATTCTACATATATATGTATATCTTATAGATATATACATATACTTATATATACATATATATATATATATATATATATATATATATATATGCTGCTTCATATTTATATAAATTATATATACATACATATATAAAGCTCGCCTACGTTTCGTTCTTACCCGTCATCAGTGTCTGAAATATAAGGAGTTAATAAAATTGTTACCGCGAACTTTCGACAGACTCTTCTGTCATTCTAACTAGTAGAGGACTTTCATAGGTTTGTAGCTTCAGCGGAACTTTTTCAAAACATTCTTTTGGCCAGAGGATGGCGGTGCCCTTAGGTTCCGACATCAGGATTTCATTAAAAGCCATGTTCACCTGGAATTCGAACGTGCTGCACAAATGTTTCAGGTTAAAAACTCGTGAATTCGAACTGGCCTAGTGGTACAACGGTGAGCTCTTCCCAGATGACGCAGATCTTTTATCTGTTTGGGGGACGAAGACTCCATGTTAATTCTCTAAAACCGACTGAGCATTATCGTGATCTGTATATAACTTCAATCAAATTCTATTTCTATCTGTCCGAGGATGCCCCGGCGCGCTTCTACTTTTTAACTGTGCCAGTGCACGCCCGTGCTACTCACAACATCTTAAAGTATTACATATATTTTCGGGAGACATCCGACGTCTGCGCCTTGAGGCGCTACTTAAAACCAACAGATACGACATCGCTTACCACAGATTTAAGAAGAATTAGAACATACTTCCAGCGAATATCTATTAAAAAGCTGATAGGCGAGGCGCCGCCGAGACAATTATTATTATTATTGTTTAGCTACCGATATTATTATTATTATTATTATTATTATTATTATTATTATTGCCATCCGCGGTGTGTACTATAATAAAATATTATGACAACATAAGAAAAGGTCTTGAAACGCGTGGCAAAAATATATAATAATATATATATATATATATGACAAATATATATATATATAATATATAAAATAAATGCAGCTGAGTGCCAATAATATTCAATGTGTGTGTGTACTTAAATATATATATATATATATATATATATATATATATATAAAATATATGACAACATATATATATATATATATATTATTTATATTTATATATATATGTATATATATAATATATATATATATTATTTATATTTACACACACACACATATATAATATATATATATATATAATATATATATATATATATATATATATATATATATATATATATATATATATATATATATATACATATATATGTGTGTGCGTGTGAAATATAGCAGTTTTTGATAGTGTTTTTATTTTCACCGTAAATATCGTTCTGATAAAAAATTCAATGCATGGAGAATGGCACTTGAACGAAGCACCACAGCGTGTCCCAGTTGTGCTAAGTTTACCTTATCCATCTCTACAGTAAGTATGGGCGATTTATGAGAAATAAATAATAATAATAATAATTATTATTTATTATTATTATTATTGTTATTATTATTATTATTATTATTATTATTATTATTATTATTATTATTATTATTATTATTATTATTATTCACTGTGTTTGTCGTTATAAATGCAGTTATAATGTATTGCTAGTAACCGCCAAACCACGATAATATTGAAATTAGCATCTGTAGTAACGACAGTCATTCACAGCTTTTAGCTAGGGCAGTAGCGATATATTTTGAGGAGAGAGAAAAAAGCCCTACAGAAATCAGTAACAGGTCAAATTGTCCCTTTCAAAGGAAACAAAATGAAATAAAAAGTATAAGTGAAATTGAGAGAGTAACAATAAGAGGGGTCCATTGAAACCACTGAGGTGCCAGCAGGTGATTTGATTTAACAAGGCCATCCCTTCCCAAAGTAATCTCGTTAGAAAAGAAATCCCTTAAAAGGTAAAAGTAATGCGGGTGAGAAAATCACACAAAGGCGATAACAGCATTACTCTAGACAAGGAACGGTGTCCGTATATATACTGTAAAATATATGTATATATATCGCACTTGTAACAATATATATATATATATATATATATATATATATATATATATATATATATATATATATATATATATATATATATATATATATATATATATATATATATATATAATATATATATATATTGTTACAAGTGCGACTTGGCTGATAAGTTTATTACTGGATTTACGTAATTTTTATATGGCCCTGCATGCCAAGGACACACGTAACCTGTCAACTGAGCTACAAATTAACCTCAAAGACAGTCGTTTATATTAACCAAGGTCGCCAGTTAAGGGGAATTAACCTCAACAAAGAATATTCAATGAATAAAGACTTTACGATAAACGTCGCCAACTTTGGACGCAGTCCACTTTCTACTCGTTAAGATGGTAGTGAAACACAACGGCTCTTCTGAACAATGGATTCGAGACACAAAGAATGCAAAAGAATTAAAATGACTTGCTTACCTTCCCTAATGCCTAGTTACTCTCACTGGAATAATTTGGATGAAGCTAAACAATATAATAATTAGGCTTAATCTAGACTTTGTAAAAGCAACGTGTGCTTGGTAATCTACTGGGTGGCGGAAGAAGGGAACAAGGAAGACTGAAATAAAGTGGGAGATAATAGCAACTCGACGAAGGATGAACTAAAATTCCAGACTTACCGTTATACGAAGGTTGCTGCGCATCAACTGTCGATTGGGCGTGCTGGGATTAATTCGCCACTTCACTTAGTAACAGAAGAACGAAGGAAAGACGGAGAGACCAAGGAATTCCCGTGCCGGGAAAAGACGTCCGCACTCCTCGATAGTTAAATTCTCTCTCTCTCTGACCTCGCTGGGGTCGACACAGGGTAGCACGTCGTATGCCCCCGGAGTCTGAAATTTTTGTCAACACATCCGTCGAAGCAGAACAGGTAAAAGCTTAAGACCACGTATCATAAGGTTGGATATGGAAATTTTTCCTATGGGGTTACATCCCTAATGCTACCTAACCTGGCCTACGTGGGGACGCCGTCCGTCTCTGCTATGATCGTTATATTTGAATTGCCTGGTCTACCTGCGGAACAAAGACGTTCCCCGTCTAGGTCAATCTGATTAATATTACTACACATAAATACATCGAGGGCGAACAGCAGTAATATTTATAAAAATATATATATATATGTATGTATGTATGTATACTGTAGATGTATGTATGTATACTAATAGATGTATGCATATATAATGTTTTTTATATATGTGTGTATTATATGTATTTATATATATATATATATATATATATATATATATATATATATATATATATATACTATATATATATATTATACATTAGTTTTGAGAGAGATTAACAATGTTATGAAACGACAGAATGATTATCCAGTGAAATGTGGTGGAGGCTGGAAGGGAAGGTTCTACTCTTAATGATTTCAGTATTTTCGCATTGAGGTGAGGTTGTAAGCCTCACACCCTGCCTGTTGAAGGTACTGTGTGAGGGCAGCGTCTAGCTCTGCTTGAAAGTTGCCCGTACAAGTATTGACTAGACTCAACGTTACTATAGTCGTTGAATAAGCTACCAGCTGTAGAGTAAACGCGTTTTTCTCGTTGGCAATAACATTTGTGTGTGTGCGCGCGCGCGCGCTGTTATGTATGTGTGTAAACGTCAAGAATGGTTTGTCTGAAATTTTAATGAATTAACATATGAGTAATTTTTAGATTCTCCGAGTATTTTTTATTATATTTAATTTTTATTTATTTTACCTTGATTCAGGTTTTTTTTTTCACTAAAAATGTGATTTACACGTGTTGTTTAATTGTAACTTTGTTCAACTTGTAAAGAGCGTAGGGAACTTGAAATTAACTTAGTAAAAGTACTTCATTTCCCAGTTTTCGAATGTTGACTTACCATTCAGCTAAATAATGTGCTTAAGTCTCATTATTCCTATTTTATTCTTTGTACACACGAAAAAATGAAATCAGGAGAAAGACCACTGAGGTGTGAGGGAAGCCGAAAGTCAATCTTTTTCCGCCAGGCGGGTATATATATCAAATGGTAATATATTCATAGCCATCTATATCCGGGCCTTTCAGAAGACAACCGGATTATCCTGTTCTTTTTCTAACCTTGCGCTGATCAACGCCTCCATTCTCTCCTCCCTTCCACTTTTACCACTTTCCCTTCGGCGTCGGGACAAGTTATAATCATTGACTTTCTTCCGCGGCGTCCTCAATCACCCGCTCTTCGCCGCGACTTGTCATCGGCGTCAATGAGGAAGCCACGTCGTGAAAATCTTAGAAATATGCTGTGGCGAACATCAGGCTAAAACGCTTCGAAATATTTCCCAGGATCACGTAGGTATACAGTATCACCTCATTGTATTGTAACTGAAAAAAAATATTCTAGTCTGCCTCCTCTTGATACCTAATCAATCTTGATATAGGAATCTTTTCAGCCCCAGATCAGTAATATATATATATATATATATATATATATATATATATATATATATATATATATATAATATATATATATATATATATATATATATATATATATATATATATATAAAATGTATGTATGTATGTTGTGTATGTATGTTGTGTATGTTCCAGCATAACTGTGAAAAGCATTGAGCAATTTCAACCAAACTTGATATACATATGACTTACTTTATAAAAAAGAATACTGTGGGGTTAAAACATCACTAGCACCAATGGGCACCAAAGAGGGTAGGGGTGGGAAGGGCTTCCCTGAAACGGGGCTGATTCTACCCTTAGACTTAGTAACTAAACAAACTGTATTGGCTTATCATACCTCATTTCGGTATACACATGACTTATTATCTGGAAAGGAATACCGTGGGGGTAAGACATCACTGGTACCATGGGATGTGAGGGTGGGAAGGGGTGACGTAAAAGTAACTGAAAATGACAGATATTATTGTTTAATCCATAGTTTTCAAGGTCACTGAGATGAATAGTGACACTTCCGATGCCCTTTAAATCCAAGTTCAGCCCCGATAGGAAGTGGGTGTTGAGAAGGGGTGAAAAATAAAATGTAAAAAACGACAGATATTAGTGTCCAATACATGGTTTTAGAGGTCACTGAGATAAATAGTGACACTCCCGATCTTTAAGTCCAAGTTCAGCTCAGGTAGGAAGGCAGGGGTGAGAAGGGGGTGAAATATAAATTGTCAAAAATGCTGGACAATGAAATCAGCAACTATCTTAACAGGAAAGAGATAGAGAGGAGAGAGAGAGAGAGAGAGAGAGAGAGAGAGAGAGAGAGAGAGAGGAGTTTATCGGTTGTCATTCAGAGGTTTTCCAGGCAGTGCTGGATTGGTCAGCTAGTCTATATATATATATATATATATATATATATATATATATATATATATATATATACATATATATATATATATATAATGGATATATATATGTATATATGTAGGTATGTATGTTTATGTCTAGCATAACTCTGAAACTCCATAAAGCAATTTCAACTAAACTTATGTACATATGACTTAATATCTGGAAAAGAATATTGTGGGTGTAAGACATCTCTAGCACCAAAGGGCACCAAATAGGGTGGGGTTGGGAAGGGCTTCCCTGAAACGGGGCTGGTTCTTCCTGTAGACTTAGTAACTAAATAAACTCTACAGGTTTTATCATAGCTCATTTCGATATACACACGACTTACTATCTGGAAAAGAATACAGACATCACTGGCACCAAAGGGGGCGGGTGTGGGAAGGGGGTGATGTAAAAACAACAGAAAAAGGTGGCTGAGATGAATAGTGACACTGATGATTTAAGTCCATATTCAGCCCCAATAGGAGGAGGGGTTGAGAAGGGGTAAAAAATAAAATGTCAAAAATGACAGATATTAGTGTCTAATCCATAGTTTCTGAGGTTGCTGAGATGAATATTGACACTCCCGATGACCTTTAAGCCTAAGTTCAGCCCCAATAGGAAGTTGGGGGTGCGAGTAGGGGTGAAATTTAAAATGTCGAAAATGCTTAGCAATGTAATTTAAGTAACTATCTTAATAGGAAGGGAGAGGAGAGAATGAGAAAGTAACGAGTAGAAGGGGTGTTAGGGAGGAAAAGGAAGAGTAATGGGAGAGAGAGAGAGAGAGAAGAGAGAGAGAGAATTCAAAGTTTTAGGCAGAGAGGGTGTTAGGGAGGGAGAAAGAGGAAGGTAATGGGGAGAGAGATAGATATATATATATATAGAGATATAGAGAGAGAGAGAAGAGTTTCTTGATTTTGTCCATATATATATTTTTCCCATATATAGTGTGTGTGTGTGTATTGTGAGTGTTTGTCCTTAATTTGGTTCGTTTTTAACGAGATATAGTCAGTTTACCGGTATTGGTTGTTATAGATATATGATTTAATGTGTATGTGTGTTATTTGCATAATTGTAGTTCCGTTTTTAGCAGATATAGTCCAGTTTACCGGTATTGGTTATTTGCTGTTTTCCATAAATTTGTTTTTAAGTCGTCCCTGTCGGCACGAAGTGGCCAAATCTAATTTGAACTTTGGTTTCCTTTTGCTCCAGAGGCATTTGTCAGATTTCTTTGACGTTCGTAGTCCCTTTCCATCTATGCAAACAAGTCAATTTCATTTTACGTCAGTAACCCCTTTACTATCGGGGGAAATTGTTAAATTTCATTTTACATCCGAGGGCCTTCCTCCCAGGAAAAGAACCGTCCCTTCCCTTCCCTGCCCAACCCTCCCACCCCTCCCATACCCTTCCTCGCAGCCTAAAACCAATGATCTTAACGGTTGACTGAGCGCTGAACAGTTTTCGATACATACATGATATCTTTATTGACTTCTGCCTTGGCTTTGTGGGGGACGTATTCTTTTGGAAAACAACGAATTTCCCATTAGATCTTCTACGCTATCGATTTTGGGATGTATTGTTTTTGTTAAAATAGGTTATTTTTGTTATTTCAACCATACTGTCCCAAGCTACAGAGAATTCAGTATAAACTGTGTATCTGTGCTTTTATGTTTGAGAAAGTTAAAAAAAGGCCATATATATGTATGTATGTATGTATATATATATATATTATATTATATATATATATATATTATATATATGTATATATATATATATATATATATATATATAATATATATATATATATATATATATATATATATATATATACAGTATAATATTATATATATATATATATATATATATATATATATATATATATATATATATATATATATATATATAATTATATATATATATATATATATATATATATATATATATATATACTATATATATATATATATATATATATATATATATGTGTATGTGTGTGTGTGCATGTGTGTGTGCTGTGAGTATAAATATGCATCATACGTATGCATATGTAGTGTATGTATGCTTTCATCCACAAGAAAAGTTCTGTACAAAAAAAAAAATCCTTTTAAACATTCCCATTACTGTTTGCTGTTCATCTTACAACGCTTCTGAACTCTCCCACACAATAGGAAGAGTATACTTTTCTGAGTCAGGCGAGGTGTATGCAAATAAACATTCCCTAAGGCAATCAGTATTTCACTCATGAACGGACTGCTGGAAGCACAAGGCCCATCATCAAGGTCCCTGACAGGCACGATGAAGTGGCTGACAAATTTATCGAATATGTCTTCAGCAAACACACAAACACACACACACACACAGAAGCGAGCTTGCACGTGCGAACTCGCCGCATTCTGTCTAGAAGTGCCGCTTCGCCTGGAAGTTCAACTGTTATGCAAATTGATAGGGTAACTGCATGCTGAATGCGCGTTGTTTGCCTCTTGCGTTTTATTAGAAAATGAGAGTGATTTGTGGCTCTTTCTCCTCTGATGCTTCCCCGTGAGAGGAGGTAGTGCCCTCAATTGCACCTTATGCAGTTACTGTGAAGTTGAGAGGTCTTCAAGCGTCCCTTCGGCCCCTAACTGCAACTCCTTTCATTACTTTTACTGTACCTCCGTTATCTTTTCTCTCTTTCATCTTACTCTCCACCCTCTCATAACAGTTGATTCATAGTGCAGCTGCGAGGTTTTCCTCCTGTTACACCTTGCAAACTTTTTTAAAGTCAATTTCCGTTTCAGGGCTGAATGACCTCCTAGGTCCCTGCGCTTGGCCTTTGGCCTAAATTCTATATTCTTTTCTCTTTTGATGTGCTTTTACATTCCTTTCATTTATTGTGTTGCGTTGCTTTGCGTTGTGTTGATATGTCGCGGTGGGTATTGGGTCCAAGGTCTAGACCTTGGTTGGGTCTATGGGTATTGGGTCAATTCGTGTCGCGTGCGTCACGTTTGCAAAGGGAGGACAGGTGCTTCATAGTTTCAGAGAAACTAAAATGAGCAAAAAGCGTTTATTTATTCACCTCTCATGGCTTCTTTTGCAGTGGTAATGCGTGTCTCTCTATGTACTGACATACTGATATTAATTACATTCCTTATTCAGTGATAATATTTAAAATTATTTTCTGCTGAATTCTAATAATGCGAATAGGTTTCGTCTGTCTCTATAGAATATTTTATCCAGGCAAATATGTTTTTGATTAATCAGAACGAAAAACCACACGGTTTTTTCATTTCTCAAATCGAAAATATGTCCGACTGCTCCCTGTGAAATAAACAACCGTAAAAAGGCCTTTTCGAAATGCCTGTTTTTTTTTTTTCCTCAAGTGGAAGAATGAACGCGGCCTAATTCTTTCATCTGCGAAGAGCCACGAAATCCAGTGTTTGTAAACAATATTTTATTCATTGAATATACATACTACTTGTTGCGTCTGTAATATCGTTTATCTTTGGCTAGTAGTATGCTCTTTACCCTGAATTAGCTCGACATCATGGGAAGTGAGGGTGATAGGATGAAGAACAAGATAATAAGTATAAATACTATATTAAAAGAAAATATTTCCTATAGCGTTGTGTGATCATTTATCAATACTGAATATCTTATTACAGTCATATTTGTTTGTGCTTTATCTGTTTTACCTGGATTCTATTATTTGCATTAACTGATATCTTTAAGAAAAAATTGTTTTATCGTGGGGCGTCTTGAAATACACAGAATAAAGCTCAAAGAAAACAGGCGAAAATAAGCTGGGCTGTGGAGCTGCTGTTTGGAAAGAGACGATAAAAGGGAATTTCGAACAAAACTATCACTGGAGAACTAAGAAAGAAGTGTTATTCGATTAGATCAAAATTTCAAATGAACGGTAATTACAGGTACAGGACAAGTACAAGGAGCTCTGCATTACAGCATTAATGTCATCTAAGGCAGGTAAAAGATGTAAAAAATAGTCTTGTCACAGGAAGAAAGAAAGTACCAAGGACCACTGTGTATGTTGTAGGATTCGGTTGGTTACATGTTTTAGGAAGCCTGGCTGCTTCAGGAAACTGCTTGAACACGAGAAACAAGGAGAGAGAGGAAGAAGGACCATGGCATGCAAAAATGAGAAATATAACTGAAAAAGATACTGTAATGTTAAAATAAAAATATCTGAAATTTCAACTGATTCAGTAAAATCATTTGGTGTGTTTATGTCTGTATGCCTGTACGTGTCAAAATGGATAAGGTAGACTGACGCCAGTTTTAATAGCCACAAATCAATCAGTTAAGGTAAACTGAGGATTATAAAGACAGTGCAGACATTGGAATGTGAGAACTACGGGGTGTGCAGGTAAATGACTCCATCACAAATGGGAAACAATAATTAATGCTTATGAAACTACCCTGTTTAGTGTAGCACAGGAGACAAGATTTTCTGTGGTTAGTGTATGTGGACAAGGAATACAAGGAAGGTTGTGCTCTAGCTCCTGAGAAAAAAAAAATAAATGAAAGATAAGAAAGCTCGATCTTAGAATGTACAGAAACTGGAGTGAGAACAACGAGGTGGAATTTAGGGATCTTCAGGATTGGAAGACCAAGACGTTAAAGATATGACAAGGGGAACTACTGTAGTGTGGAAGTTAATGCCGTAGAGGGAAGCCTTATGAGACGTTACATTAGACGGACTTTGTCTAGATAATATAATAGCAATATGTCCACTGTCATGATTTTGCAGCCATTTTTAGCAACAAAGTAAAAAAACTTCTCATAGTTCAGTCGATTACATAATCGCTAATAAAATCGACTTTGACAGTTTCAGTACTGTTCAGTGACCATTATATTTCATGATATTATATTGTGTTTTCTAACTTTTCATTTGTCTTCCATTTATATTTGATAAGCAAGGTTTTTCATTAGTAGTATGAAAACATCTGTGTGAGAAACTGCGCAAAATTGAAGAGAGAGAGAAAAAAGATTCGATCTAAATAACACTCCAGAGGAAAGTTAAGAATGATTGCTAATTCCCAGAGGAAACTTCTCTCACTAAGTGTAAATTGTTAAGTTGCAGGAGAGAATAAGTTTCTGGGGCGAGATGCTCCTCACCCAGAAGAGTATTTTGGTTGGAAACTTTTTCTGTTTCTCCCGAGTGAGAACAAAACACCTTTAAAGAATAAAGAAAGTTAGAGCTCAATTGTTATGTATAGGCACCAGCTGCCAATTAAAACTTGAAGTAAGACACTCCCTCTCCCTCTCCCTCTGCCTCCCTCCATCACTCCCTTCCCCCCCTCCCTTCCCTCCCTCAATCCCTCCATCCATCCCTCCATCCCTTTCCTTGTGAGAATTTACAGTTGATGATTTTTATCGACAGAAGATTTCTTTCGTAGTTCAGACATCTTGGTGAATATTATCTGGAAATGTATATATATGTATATATATAAATATAATTATATAATATATATATATATATATATATATATATATATATATATATATATAGTTACATATATTTATAATAGATATGTTTATATATATACACATATGTATATATAAATTATGTATATATACTGTATGTATATACAGGGGATTTCGAAATTAGAGGCCCCCCTCTACAGCATAAATTAAAATTGATATGGACAAAAACAAAAGTAATTAAGAACAGATATTTATTTAAGTTTCTCTCTGAGTATTTAATATTTTGTGTGTGCCTCCATCTGCCTGTACACAGCCTGTATTCTTGAGGTGATTTCAGCAAATGGCAAAAAAGCTAGAGACTCAAACTCCATTTCCCTGAGCACTTCGGTCACCTCTCTTTGCAGGTCGTTGAGGCTTGGTATATCATCGTAGTTCATTGTGCATGCTTCAGCACGATGCTTTAAAATGGCTACCAATGTTTTCACACACATTAAGGTCAGGGGAGCTACCTGGAAATTCACTTGACGAGAAGAAATTGATGCCACTGTTTCAAGGCAGCTCCTGTGTTTGTAGAGCCTTGAAACATGGTGTATATCATGCAAATGTGACTTCTTCAACAGATAACACATTTTCAGGATCTTTAAGGAAAGGAAATACCTACCAATGCTTTAGTTTCTCTAAAGTATTAGCCATTCCATGACTGTTCTTTTCTTTGATGATCCACATTAACCCGTTTGGCTGTGAGACAGAAAAATTCCCAAACATTCAGGAAATTTCACAACTTTAAGCGATAGCATGTCATCATGATATCATCAACTTTGCATCCCCAAAATGATGTCATTTTTGGTTGGCTTCCCTGACTTTGTAAATGAAAGAATTCATCTGATCACGGCAACATGGAGAAAGTCAGCTTCATCCCAATCTTTAAGAAATGAACCACAAAACCATGCACAGTCTTCTCTCTGTTGCTGAGTGATGTTGGTTTGCTTTGATAACTCTGAAATGGCTTGAAGCCAGATTTTCAACTCGATATACAGCACTATAACTTCTCTTCTTCCTCCTTTTTGTTTCTAGTTCATGCGCCAATTTACGTAAAGACTTTCTTGGTCTACCGACTGCCTCAGCTATGATGTCTTTTGACTCCTGAGAAAGGACTTCAGGCATTCCAAGATTCTCACTCTTTTCGTGATGACAGTCATATGGATTTTTGTTCCAGTTTCTTTTAACAAAGGATTCATCTCTTTTAATATATGTAGCTATCCAGGAACGTGAAATGAAGGATGCGCCAGCATCCCTGGCCTCTCTGAAGGTTATAGCCCAGATTCGGTCAGTCCATCTGATTTCCTCAGAGTCGTTAGCCATGGCTGTATCTAACTCCGTCGCTCAGTCTGAAAAGACAAGAAATGTAAAATGAAAAATAGCTTAACAGAAACTTAAAATAATATACTTGGAGATAGGCTATAGCAGAAAACTTCATAACTTTACATTTTGTTCTGTGGAGGGCTCTAATTTGGAAACACCTGGTATATATATGTGACTATGTATATGTGTATATATATATGTATATATATAAATAAATAAATATATATATATACATATATATATATATATATATATATATATATATATATATATATATATATATATATATATAAACGCGTGTGTGGAGATGTATACCTTTATTATTATTATTATTATTATTGTACCTTTATTATTGTTATTATTATTATTATTATTATTATTATGTGTGTGTATTATTATTCCATAACAGAGAAGAATATGACGTTGCCTGAAGGTGGCTTTCATTTACACACGAGATTTGAATGACCTTCAGCTGTACTTTTCCGGGTTGTCAAATTTTTTATTTTCCGGGAAGGGGACGAATCATGTTTTACATGTGTAATAATTACCTTGTATCTTTATCCACATCGTTATCAGGGGTGGTATTTTCTTCATTTTGTGGCTTTTATTTGCAATGAAATATGCAATTATTCATTACTCCTCCACCAGGGCCACTACTGATGTCAAATCCAATGTTCACGATGATATTTATTGAAATGAATGACGTCTGATATCCAGATACTGCTTTATCGTGGCTCATCTAACCAAAAACCAACAAAGATATGCAAGATTTTGAAATTTAATCGCCAGAGACTCGCTTTTCTTAAAACTTCAGCAGTAAATAATAGTCTTTGGGTCGTTCGTTCGTCTTAGATTAACCCAGACTTTTGCGCTCACGGGCTCTTGCTTTAGGGCAGCCTGTAAACATCCTTGGGTCAGGTTACCACAAGCAGTATCCCCTTTTGTTCGAAACGTTGTTATAAATGGGCTCGTGTGTGTGTGTGTGTGTAACAAAACAAAGATACGCGACAACCGTGTAATCCTCAACAGGGGCACCACTTGCGTCAAATCAGCGACCACTATGACATTTCTGTGGGTAAGGTTACCAATATTAGAACCTCTTTTTCCTTCATTTGTTACGTTATGTGACTCCTGTGGGCTAACACAGAGATAAACCGTAATAACATGCTCAGCCACCAGGGTCGTTACTAGTGAGTGACTTCAGTTCTGGGAAACCCTTGTCAATCCTAAGGATAAATTACCTATAATGGGACCCATTTCTCTCCTAGAATGACACCGCAAATGTTATTCCACATCCAGCGCAACAGGAGGTCCACTTTCATCTAATTGCAGGGTCGAATTATCCGTAGGGAGTCCCTTTTCCCCTTCAGAAATCGTGATGCACGAGTTTTTCAAAGAGGAGAAACTAAGAAAGACAGAAGTGAAGGTAACGCCACGTTTAACCATAAGGTGGGCCACATTTGACCAGTCAGAGGAGCCTTGACGTTCCTATTTAAAGTGTTTCTGATAGGTTTCTTTCCTCTCTCTTTTGAATAGATAGCGAGTAAGCAAACTCATGGCTCGCGCGCGCAAACTCACACAGATATATATGTACATATATATTGTCACATCATGACATTTTTATATTCGCATATATTAAACCACACATACATCGTTTAATATCCAATTCACTATACCTCGGATATAGCTTTCACTCATGGGAATTATAAGTGATGAGCGGTTTATCAACAGTAAGGTTCGATCTGATGCATGTTTAGAAACAACGATGTCCAGTGACTTTGACCACTGAAGAGCCATCAGGAGAGGTATAAGTTGATATCGACTCTGCTGTACTTACTCTGGTGAATTCAGGTTTTGTGCTTAATATCGATATCAACTCGCCTCTACCTTGATAGCTGATTGGTAAGTTTGCATATATATATACAGTATATATTTATATATAATATATATATATATATATGTATGTATTTGTACATACACACAATATATATATATATATATATATATATATATATATATATATATATATATATATATATATATATATATATATATATACATATACAGAACACGCAGTATTGTCGTACTTAATACAGAGTTTTAAGACTTCTCCACTTGATATATATAAATTAGTCTTAGATTTATATGAATTCATGAATTAAAAAATGCAGTTTAAAAGCTCATTTAAGTTTTTACTAATAAGTATTTCCTACCAGCTTCCATGTAAACTATGACAAAGAGAGAACGGAAGGCTTACTTTTGCCTTTATGTGAGAGAGAGAGAGAGAGAGAGAGGTAGGGGAAGGGAAGGATTTGTGATCCGGCATCAGCTTACTTCCTACTTCAACAAGACCTTGGAAGTTCTAAGAACAGACTTGGACTAAATTGTACCCGACGTCCTCAAATCGAAGGAGGCGACCTGGGGATAAATCGTTGACCAAATTTCTCGACTGAGCTTAAAGTCAGTTTCGTGAAAAACAGCACGTGGGGCAGCATTTGGTTGTTCGGTGGGTTTAATGACAAATTAAATGTCGATCTCTCTCTCTCTCTCTCTCTCTCTCTCTCTCTCTCTCTCTCTCTCTCCTTTGTGCAGAGAATATTCTCTCTCTCTCTCTCTCTCTCTCTCTCTCTCTCTCTCTCTCTCTCTCTCTCTCTCTCTCTCTCTCTCTCTTTTTTGGAGAGATATTAATAAATGATCCTCTCTCTCTCTCTCCTCTCTCTCTCTCTCTCTCTCTCTCTCTCTCTCTCTCTCTCTCTCTCTCTCTCTCTCCTTTGTGGAAAGTATTCACTAAATGATTTCTCTCTCTCTCTCTCTCTCTCTCTCTCTCTCTCTCTCTCTCTCTCTCCTTTGTGGAGAGAATATTCATAAATGACGTAGGAGCTCTAATCATCAGATTCAGCCCTTAGTGTGCTCAACTGATCCACCATAATGCAGATTTGAACCGGATTGACTGATAGCTTACCATTACACTGTACATGACGGAATAAATTTATACAAAAATTTCTTTGATGGCAGTGAAAATGTATCCTTATAATCCGGATAATCAGATATTCTAAATCAGAACTGTTAATTCTATCATCAGAGAGAGAGAGAGAGAGAGAGAGAGAGAGAGAGAGAGAGAGAGAGAGAGAGAGAGAATATATATAAAAGCACTGGTGTATGTACTTAAGATCTGACTTTTCCTTCAAATACTTTACATGCCAAAAGAAAAGCTTGATGACTTGTAATACATATCTGTTTGGTAACGTGATCTAAAGCGGTTGAAAGGAACAGGTGTCAAATGACGGAATCGGTATCACAATAAAAATCTCTTCTGCGTAATGGAGCGTGTTGTTCGTTCATTTTAGTGGATTAACATTAAAATGTTTAATTGTAATATGCCCATAAAATATGAAATGTGGTTTTTTGCAGACGTATTTTTGAGAAAGAAAAAGATTTTTCCTCTAAAACATAAAAAGTTATTTTTATGATGAAATAGAAATTTGGCGATTTATAAAAATGAACAAATATAAAATTGTTAGAAATTTTGGTTGTTAATTACTTCGGAGCAAAAATCAGTAATCCAGTAGGGCAGGAAAATTCTTATGTATGAAACCGAAAAAATGTTTATCTTGTTACCAGTTGGGAGCAAAAATTAATAATAGTTTGGGAAAAGAAATTTTTCATGTTAAAAAACGATAAGAAACTTCGATGTTGTAACCAAAGAGGAGTAAAATTCAGTGATTGTTTGGGATAGGAGTTTTTCATCTTTAAAATTTAAGAAAATTTTAATATTGTTACCAGAAAGACGACATCATAAATACTTTACATGAAAAAATTTCGTATCCATGTAGGTAATTAAAAGAAAATCTGGTAAGTGGTCAAAGCCGAAGCAGCAGAAATAGAATGATTAATATTGTATTAGCATTCTCAGAAATTCACCTGTATCAGAGTAGCAGTTCTACCCATGAACATCGTTTCCTACCTAGATTGAAGACATTGCGCCTCTGTGTTCATCGTTTCACTAATGACCCAGATCTATCCCTTGTCTGTGATATATGCCGAGGGCGTTCAAGTTTCCGGACTGGCCCCCCTGTTCTAGGCTAAATTTGGCTCTGTACTTGGTCCAGGTTAAACCGTTTCAGGTATCAGTATTGTTTCAGGACTTCCACTATTTCTTGACTGCCATCTCTTTCAGCATGAGAGTTATGCACCTCAGACCATTAATTCACTTGGAGACCTCTCTGTATCAGCAGAGAGAGAGAGAGAGAGAGAGAGAGAGGAGAGACGCAATGAACAATGACCATTAAGCTTTGGCATGCAGACCCAACATGAATTCATAACATAGCCTTTCCACGGAACATTGAAGGTTATCTTCGACTCAACGACGTCATCTCGCTCACGGCTCTTCACAAGATGGCCAGCTTACTTTGGGATCAAGCGTGAAGGCATTTGCCTTGCTAATACGATGGCAGGAAACGAAATTCCTTGTCACTGCGCCACTCGAGTGAGAGCTCTTCTATTTCCTGGGTCTTCGTGTTCGCTTTGTTATTATTATCGTTATTGTTTTATGACCAGTAACACTTCTTGTAGTAATAATAGTACTGATAGTAAAGAAACTACGTCGTAATGTTAATGTCTTCAATAAACTTTATGATGTTGTTATGGGTAATTTTTTATGGCCTTATCATACAGATTTAAGAACCATTGACAATGTCATAAAGGATTAGTACCGGGTATTTGTCTTTTCTAAACAGTAAGCATATGCTCACACACACTATTATGTATATATAGACATGTATGTGTATAGATATACATTATATATACATAATATATATTTATATACATATATAATTGATATAGTGTGTGTTTGCACACATACATACATATGTATTTAAATATACACAATATACATACATACACACTCTCTCTCTCTCTCTCTCTCTCTCTCTCTCTCTCTCTCTCTCTCTCTCTCTCTCTCTCTCTCTCTATATATATATATATATATATATATATATATAATATATAGTGTCCCATGAATAAGGCCGCAAAAAGGAATAGTGTATGTTTGCACATACATACATACATACATACATATATATACATACATACATATATATATATATATATATATATATAAATATATATATACATATATATATATATATATATATATATATATATATATATATATATATATATATATATATATAATGTGTGTGTGTATCTGTGTATATGCATATGTATGTATCTATGTATGTTCAAACACACACTAACCTCTTTAGCCATATTCATGGGACAAAATCATGAAAAACAGTCTGGGTATGATGAAATCCTGGGGAAAACCAAGGAAATATTTTAGGCAGACAAGTAAGCCGTTTCATTCAGAAAATTTAATTCAGAGTAAAAGTTAAATGAATTATGGAATAAGAGATGCAAATGAGGAGATGCTGTTTGAATCTCCAGAACGGAAGGCGTATCTCAATTATACCAGATTGAATAGGTTTGTGTAAATTTTAAAGTTGCCAGTGGAAGGGACAGTTGACAGAGCATCACTTATCATTCTAAGGTTTTAATGAGAAGCTAAGAGAAATGGCTGAAGGACTGATAGAGGAAGAGCAGTGTAGAGGAAGGATCAACCGTTCGTTACGAGCAGTTTAAAAGGCTTTATTTGCTGTAGGCGAAAGAAAAAAACGTTCATTATAAAAATGATCTATGAATTTTGGACGAGAAACAAGTTAAGTTACGGAATAAGAGAAATGGAGGATAGTAGGGTGTATGTTAAGTATTTGGAGGAGGGAAGAAGAGTTCTTTTGAGTCAGTCTTGGGATGTATGAAAAAGTGTTGAGGCCAGTCTCCTCTATGAATGAGAAGTGTGGATGCTAAAGACGAATGAAAGAAAAAGGCTGAAGCTGCTTGAATTATTTCTTTATTAATGTATGGTACTGAAAGAGGATTAAAAGAGTGGAAATGTAGTAATACGTTTATATGGCAAAACAGATTAGAGTAGGTGTTAAGATAGATCAGCATTTGGCTGTGGTCTGCTCTTGTGCAGAAAGCGGAGGACATTAGGTTGAAGGTGGTGTATTTCCAAAGTGCTGGAAAGGGCGACGAGAGGAAGACATAAATTTTGAATTGATGGAACTGAAGATGGTTTAGACGTACACGTAAACTGAAGAAATAAATCATCATGATAAAAGACACCATATAAAAGAAACACAACGAATTTTAAATGCCGTATACGAAACTGTTAAACTGCCCCCAGATAAAATAATGAATCACAAACCGTCATTGTCAAAAATAATTGTAAACATGACCAAGAAATGTTTCCCACCCTTATCCTGCAAAGTACGCGCAGTTTTCTACCTGTTTCTATTCCTATGGCTTTTAAATGTGCGTTGAACAATACCATTTCTCCCATGGTATAGTCATTATGGGAGTTCAGCTGTTTTCGGAGGTCCTAGAGAGAACGTCCGTCCCTTCCGCTCAATCTCGTCTTCGGGCCATAGCAATCTCCGGGGAAATTCATTTCGTGTCTCTTCTCTTCTCACCCTTCAGACCGAATCCTTCTGCAGCTGCTTCTCTCTTTTAAATATCAAGCCGCTAATAACTCATTATATGGAATTCACTTTGCCTTATAATGAGGTTGTGTGAGACTGAATGTGTGACATTATAAAACTGTCATATGTATACTTAGTCACAAACTGATATTATATATATACATATGTATATGTGCATATATATGTATCTGTTTATATGTATGTATATATATAATTATATTTATATGTATATAATATAATTTATATATATACACGTATATGTTTATATATAATTATATATATATATATATATATATATATATATATATATATATATATATATATATTTAAAGTTAAGTCCTCCTGGGCCTCTGTGGCTCAAAGGGCAGACGCTGATCTCCTGCTTCTTAGGCTGACAGCCAGTGGGGATGAGGCCCAATGCCTATGACACATGGCCAGTGTGTCTCTAGTCCCAGTGTTTAACTTGGCCCAGAGGGCTGGTACCTCTCCCTACCGAACCTCTCTGGTTTTTCGGACCGTTAGGTTGAGTGGGCTGCTGAATTTTATATATATATATATATATATATATATATATATATATAATATATATATATATATATATATATATATATATATATATATATATAGATATATATATATATAAAATATATTAAGTATATATGAATATATATATGTATATGTATGTATGTATATCTCAATTACCAGTTTTAAACAAGAAATTCTAAGTATTAACTTTTATGAAGAAAAAAAAAATGTTTGTCAGTCTCGAGATCCAGTTATTGTAGCGGTCGAAAATAAAAGTAGAATTGACACCTACTGAAACTTTAGAAAACAAGGTCTTCGTGAACCTATCATCTAGGGATTTATATTCCATATCTTCAAGGTATAGAAAGCACAATAGAAAATACACATTTACACTCTATGATTAGAACACCTTCATTCAACATAGTCATTCATTGCGACTCGCGATTAAATGGAAAATATGGCTCTCTCCTGGAGAGGTATTGTTATCCAGTGTTCCTTCCTTCTCTCTCTCTCTCTCTCTCTCTCTCTCTCTCTCTCTCTCTCTCTCTCTCTCTCTCTCTCTCTCTGGAAGGTCTAGCGACTCAAGCGGTGTTTGAGACAATTGCAGCGAAGGTAATAGGTACCCGTCTGTGTGTTCTTCGCAGACAAAAGGGAAGGAATTTCCCAAGAGATTGTTATAGTCCAAAGAGGAGATTAAGCGAGAGGATATGAGGTCTCTCTAGATTCGTCCGAAAGATCGGAAGACCGATAATGAGGAAAAGAGGCGAGGAATGAATGGCCTTGTGCAACGCGTAGAGCATGAAGAGCAGCAGTTGCCCAGGCATGAGGGCCGTGGGACAAGGGAG
Source organism: Macrobrachium rosenbergii (assembly GCF_040412425.1). Taxonomy (NCBI): domain Eukaryota; kingdom Metazoa; phylum Arthropoda; class Malacostraca; order Decapoda; family Palaemonidae; genus Macrobrachium; species Macrobrachium rosenbergii. The sequence continues at coordinate 13,979,215 of NC_089763.1, read as the reverse complement.
AGGTTGACAAGGTAGTATCACCATTCTGCAAGTATCAGTTACGTCTTGTTGGATCATTCTTTACGCTCGCCTTCGTATTTTTGCTATTATTGCTAAGTAAATCCAACCCTCCCCCCCTTTTTTTTGTTTTTGGGGGGAATTAGGGATGGGGGAGAGGTATATTTCTTTTCCCATCAAAATTATTTTTTGAGGGGCGGGGGGAGATTGGTCGTTATTAAAAAAACTTAGCACTGATGACTCTTGTATTAGTTATACATAGATTTTTTGTAAGTTGATCGAGGCATAGTACAATGTACTTTGGTGGTTAAAGAATGATATATTAGAAAAGAATTTAAAATTATTTTGTGAATGATAGAAAAGAATTTCAAATTATTTTGTGAAAAATTATAAAAACCGCGTTTATTTTACGGGTCAATGACAGGCATTCATCCTCCTTTCAGTAAAGTATAATATTGCTGGAAGCGTGGCAGCGCTTTGAAGTAATCTTAACACCCCAGGTACTGTTAGTCATAAGAGACCGATTAAATTTTCTCAAAACAGAATTATGGAATAGGATATCACAGAGAATAGAGAAATAAGAAAAAAATGTGTTTGGAGACGTAAAACTGGACCAATTGACAGGATCCCTCACAGGACATGGTCTTAAGTTCGAGATTGAGCTCAAACGCGAAAGGAAGGATAAGAGATGAAGGAAAAAGCGTGGAAAGAAAATAATTAAGCA
>NC_089763.1:13968494-13973494 GCF_040412425.1 Macrobrachium rosenbergii | reverse complement strand
AGTAAGGTATGGCCAACAGAGCTCAGCTATTTTTAACCACATAAATAACCATAATCACAGAATAAACTGGAATTTGTCACGTATAATTTATAGCAGCAATGGTCGGTTCAAAAGACATATGGTAGAATCAGCATTGATTAAACAAAGAAATACGATGAACCTCTCAAAAGGAGCGTGGGATTCAGATATTATAGATAAAATCTTCCTCCAACCAGCAATTAAAAAGATTAAGGAGAAATTGTCAACTGGAGTGATGTAACAGCTGACCTCTGTAACTCTTATTTCATCCATTACCTGCCTGTTGAGGGGAACAGTTGTTCTCCGAATCTAGCATTAACTTAATACTTTTGGCGTTTTTATGGGCTCCTTTTATTATATATATGGCTCGGATTGCACTGCTGAAAAAATCCGGCAGCCCATCAAGCTAGCGGCCCGAAAAAACCCGTGAGGTTCAGTAGGAGAATAGGTACCAGCTCCCGGGCTGGGAAGTTAAACAGTGGGCCAAGTGACACGCTGGCCACGTGTCATAGGCATTGGGACCTGTACCCTACTGGCTGTCGACCTAAGAAACAGGAGATCAGCGCCTGCTCTATGAGCCTACAGAGGCCAGGAGGACTTTTGCTTCAACTAATATATATATATATATATATATATATATATATATATATATATATATATATATATATATTATATAATAACTATATATATATAATAAATATATATATATATATATATATATATATATATATATATATATATGCATATATGTATATATGTATATATATGTGTATGTATGTATATATGTATATGTATGTATGTATGTATGTATGTATGGATGTGTGTGTGTCTGTATGTGTGCGGGTGGGTGGATGGTTGTAAATGCATGTGCGAATATAACTTTTGATTTTTTTTATTTAGTAAATAGTGAATCTTCTCAGGTATTGAGAACGATTTCCTTTAACAAAATCATGTTGAAAGATATTCTTGCTGATATCCTTGAGGAATAAGGCATAGAAAACCCGCACAAATACATACTCAACAACCTTTCACGTCTCTGTCGCTTGGTTAGAGTCCTGAGGTCAACGCCAGACCTCCTAATCCCTCTCAGCTTAATCTGAACCAACCAGCCTTTCAGACGAGATGACAAGTTGAAATGCCATGTTGAAAGGCTTTTGTTTACAATGACTCTCACCTGCCCACGTACTTCTGGAACGCTGGCTTCTCTCCCAAGAGGGACCATATGCGACTGTGTGGTTTTTTCTTTGATTTTATATTCATTCAGGTGGACAAATGGGTTTAGCCTGAGAACCAGATTTAAAAGAAGACAAGGTCTGTGTTCTCTCCCAGACAGATGTGAACTGAATTTCCCCAGAGGCTGTCGTGAGGTAAAGAATATGAGTGAGGAGAATGGAAGGCCAGGAGGTCTTGTCATAATCGCCAACTCGATCAGAAAACGGATAATGAGGGAAAGATGGACAAGAATGCTTTTACTACGCTCAACTTTACTGGCATTGAAAATAAGGTGTCGTATGTGGGCAGGGGATTATATGATGTCGCATCAGGTAAGGACGCTTTTATTGATCGGAGGTGGAGGAAGCCTTCTGGTGTGAAATTGTTGCCGTGTTATTCTGGAAAAAGTTAAACTATTAAGTGTGTGGATTAATGATGCCGCCGGCGAGGATAATCCTGCTTTTGAAATATTTATCACAGGTCTAATACTACAAGACAAAGGCTGCAATGGATGATGATGGTGATGATTATAATACTAAGCGTGACATTGATAACATTAGTATTTAATATGTACACAAAATAATAATGCAGATGAAAGTAATTGATAGATTTTGAAAACTTCTAACTGGAGATTTTAACCTGCTTTGAGTAACGTACTTCACTTCTTCCGACATACACAAAATGTGAGTAATGATATAAGCATAATAGTAATGATGTTAATAACACAGGTCGGAAATGAAGATCAACCTGGAAGTACAGAGGCAGTGCCTCCGACCTGACCTGAACGATAATATATTGAGCAGCTGATCAAAGAGGGAGGAAAACACTGACAACAACAACAACAACATCAACAACAACAATGATGATGAGGAGGGTGATGAGGATGATGATGATGAGGAGGAGGAGGAGGAGGAAGAGGAGGAGGAGGAGACCTTCTCTGAGGGCAGTAGCGTTCAAAATGATAGCTGTTGCCGCGGCATTTAATTTGCAGAGAGTCTTCTATTCGTCTCACATTCTTTTTTTTTTTCAGCATGTAGCTGGTGTATCAAGTTTCCTAAGGACAGAAAAGATTTCTGTTGTCTCAGGTTTATATCCTCTTAACGTGTCGACAGCGCACTGGCGGTCACTAAGAGAGTACAAAAGCAAATGAATTGCCGTGGCATTTCATTTCGTTTCCACCGATCTTGTTACTAGTGAAGATACTTGCACGTACCGGTAGCAACTAACCAGGCCACTTAATTCTCTTAACTACATCCATAACAATAATTTTTAACAATATTGTACCTTTATTTGCATCAGCAAATTCTACTCGGGCTCGGTTTTCCTAAGCTTGATTCTCAAAGGTAATCAGTCTACCAAAATGAAGAACTGAGGTGCAGAACTCCGGGTGGATTTGCCTGATTCCTCTTCTTTTGCCCCCCCGCCCCGAGACACTCTGGCAAATGAGAGAGAGAGAGAGAGAGAGAGAGAGAGAGAGAATGTATCCGATTGATGGTTTCACCCAGATGGGGGTGAACATTCCTTCGTTGAGGACTTCCCTTTTTTATTTTGATGTGATGGTAAACTTATTGACGGAGCACAGATCACTCACATCTGTTATTTTCCCGAATTCATTCTCTCTCTCTCTCTCTCAGGTCAGCAGAGGTATAGTTTCTCTGTCTCTCTCTCTCTCTCCTCTCTCTCTCAGGTCTCTCTCTCTCTCTCTCTCTCTCTCTCTCTCTCATCAACGGGATTTTTGAAGGAGAGAGAGAGAGAGAGAGAGAGAGAGAGAGAGAGAGAGAGAGAGAGAATCCCAGGGAACGAATGCAGTGTGCGTGCAGGAGCGAGGCTTGGTCGATTTTACCATAATCACCTTAAGTCCGAGCAGAATTCCTGATGACTTTCATTCCATTAATAATCATCAGAGACTGCGAGGGAATTTCATAAAATGACACTCTCTGTGAAATGCGAAGAATTCCACGTTTAGTGCTAAGTCGCTCCGACGACGTGAGTGTGCGTACGCCTTTTATCAACACTTTTATATTTTAAATGTCTGAGGAACACACAATTATTGATTTTTTAGGTTTAAGGGTTTCTGGGGTCCTTGATCGTAGGTGAATGCATTATTTATTATTTTATTAGTTCGGTTGGTCTGTCATTTTCCTGAAAATATAGAGTCAGTATTGTATTCAGATTAATTGGTCATTAATGAAATTCGAATAGAATAGTATTGAAAGACTGTATGTCTTTTTTTCTTTTATTAAAAAATACATGGTTGAAAAGGTATTAACTAAGGTATGGGTTTATATATATATATATATATATATATATATATATATATATATATATATATATATAATATATATATATATGTACTGTATTATAATATATATATATATTATATATATATATATATATATATATATATATATATATATATATATATATATATATTGTACATATATGTATAATATGCCAGTGACAATAAGGAGCAGCGAGGATACTTTAAGATTGGCTGCTAATTAGAGCATTCATTACTTTTGGAAAGAAGGAGAGACAAGAAAAATGTGGGACTTTAATTTCAATGCTTCTCAAGAGTTAATTTGCCGCTGAAGACTGGGTTCAATTAGGATGTGACCAGACTAAGGTATTAGCAGTGCCAGTCAGCTGTTCCTCTTTTCACTGAGTGCAATATATATATATATATATATATATATATATATATATATTATATAAAATAATGTATGGATATATGCTGTACTGCTGTACATAAGTTTTCCTTTAAAAATAAGTTTATGGTAATTACTGAATGAATTTAACATTCAAACTGAAGTTGTAATTTTGCAGTCCTTAAGATTGAACAAAACTTTCAAGTTCTTTCATATTTGAAGATTCTGTGCAATCTCGTTTTCTTTACTCCTCAATTCGTATTCGCTGTAACGCGATCTACTCGTTCCGAAGTGAAGACCTGGGATTACAATTGCTGGTCATCAGAAATTGTTGTTCAGAAAAAACAAGGAAAAAATACGCCGAAGCGAGTTTTCTGTACAGCGTATAAAGCTGTATGAAACTTTCACCCACGGTCCATGAAACTCATCTACGGTCCGGTGGTGGCTTATGTGTCGTTGGTACCTAAAGCGGTGCTAGAAGTACGATTATGGCTAAATTTAACCTTAAACAAAATAAAAACTACTGAGGCTAGAGGGCTACAATTTGGTATGTTTGATGATTGGAGGGTGGATGATCAACTTACCAATTTGCAGCCCTCTAGCCTCAGTAGTTTTTAAGATCTGAGGGCGGACAGAAAAAATGCGAACGGACAGACAAAGCCATCCCAACAGTTTTCTTTTGCAGAAAACTAAAAAAAGTAAATGTCAGATCTCATATATTCGGCAATTCACATTCACATCGAGGCTGATGACCACCCACTCTTGCCGGAAACTTCAGCATTCTCAGTATTTGCTCCGATGACACGTCCCGCTCTATAGGTGATTCTGTTTCAACTGTAGGAATGATGTTGTGCGCCTGGGAGACAAGGAACCTTCAAGCGTGATTCTGGAATTTGAATAGGGTTCATGTGTATTTGATAAGCATTCTGATCTTATATTTGGTCTTGGCTGTTTATTTTGACCCAGCTTCCCGTTGAGTTGTGTATTTTTTTTATTCGTATGCAAATAAATATCCTCTAATAAAGTTTTCTTAGTTGATTTCATAAATATCACTTGCTCTTTTGCCGCTCATGTCTTGCTTTCATCATTTGTATCACGTTGTGCAAGGTTATATATCTTGAT
>NC_089763.1:13913494-13963494 GCF_040412425.1 Macrobrachium rosenbergii | reverse complement strand
GAGTGGTAAGGACTTGTAACTCGTCTTCCAAATCGTTGATCTTCAAGGTCTTGTTCATATACTGAACTGCAGTAGCAAGCAGAGGTGTCGTAGTGTTCGATATGTGGTGAAAATTTTCAATTCGATTTTTGGAAATTTTCTTCTAATACCTCCGACCCCCTCCCCAACCCGCCCTCCCATATAAATTTTACTTCAGGAATCGTTTAAATGAACTTTTATTCAAGATTTTTTTTTTTAAATACTTCTTGACCCTAATGCCAACAAATGGTTTGTTTATTGAATCTTTATCGATACGCAGTAAGTCCCCGGCCGCTCGGTGAAAACTCCGTTTTCTATAATGGACTCGGCGGAAAGCGTTACAAGTGGAGGACTTTGAACCCGAAATTGCTGCTACCATTTGAACTCTAATATTTAGAACATTAAATGTGCGGTATGTACGTGAGGTAATAATTGATTGAGGAACGGTTCTTAAAAGATGAGTCTATCTTTCCAAGAGGTAAATAAGTCACACTGACTTTGGTTCAATTTCCGTGTCTCTTCGCAGTAAATGAGCTTAACAATCAAAAGTTGACTTACCCAAAGTGAGTGCATTCGTAAATGTTTATTGTATATATATCATATGACTTTTTTAATATAACCACATATGTTATTAGAATAGTTAGTGCCCATGCAGATGGTAGTGCATATACATGCATAGATTAATTTATATCGGTTGTAAGGTGAAAATACAAATGAGTCCTGGATTCAACCGATTTTTTCCACTGATGAAACCACTGTCAGGCGGTTCCCGTGACGTATATGCCCGTGACTGTAGGCTGCCCCTTGATTGGCTGTTGAACTTGGAGGTTAAACCTGGGATCGGGAGCGAAGCTCGGCACAAACAGAGGAATATGTGTAGTTTTCTCACAATTCTTGGGTATTTGCAATGTCCCGGTCATTGGGGTCCCTTGGCATTTGCTTACGGTATTTTTGCGTCACGACCATTGTATCCCAGTTTGCTGATGTTTCAGATGTAATTTCTTATTTTTATATCTTTGTGTCTTAAACATTTCCATACCAGTGTGCTGTTTGTTATATTTCATAATTTACATTTATAAAAAAGTGTCATTATAAAAGGGATTGTGACATGCTTTTTATTGATGAGAAAAAAATTCCGTCCGAACTCAAAAAGTACACGTGTTTTGGGTAACCCCTCGTAAGAAACTTAATTTGCCATTATTAATTACTGCAGGCGCTTAATAATGTTTTTATTTCTTGGTTGGACAATAATCCCGTTCCGGTAGTCGGTTTTCTTCTTTGTGGCTAAAGCTTCCTCTTTCTTTAACGCATCAATCAATTTCTGAACAGTGAGGTGTTGACAGGTAACTGAATTTTGTTTAGCATTATGCCATCCCTCTCAGCTGTTGTTGGTTCTATGCAGCATGTCGTTCATTGTTCGGTCACAAACATTCCAAAATGGATTAGAAGAGGTTACTCGATCCTTATCCCACACATTAGTTCCTCATTGGACGGGTTGGTATCGTTCTCGGCTAGCACTCTGCTGGACCCGAGTTCGATTCTCCGACCGGCCAATGAAGAATTAGAGGAATTTATTTCTAGCGATAGAAATTCATTTCTCGTCATAACGTGATTCGGATTCCACAATAAGCTGTAGGCCCGTTGCTAGGTAACCAATTGGTTCTTAGCCACGTAAAATGAATCTAATCCTTCGGGCCAGCCCTAGGAGAGCTGTTAATCAGCTCAGTGGTCTGGTTAAACTAAAGTATACTTACTTGTCCCCACATCCGCCTCTTGCTTGACCAGTGTAGGCTATGCAATTTCAAAGTAGGCGATGAACCCGGGAGGTAACTCGTGATCTTCTCTCAAATCCAAAAACCTCAGGTTCTTTTCAAAACTTAACAGACAAATAGTTCTGCACCAACAGTTGGAAAGCAAGTTAAAGAATATAAAAGGGAAACTGACGTAATAACACGATATATTTACTCACAATATATCCAGAAAATGAAACAGGACTCTTGCATCCACCCAGCTTGACGCATCTCGTAGCACTAAGAAAAAAAAGGAGGTGAAGATTGGGGGAATGGCGTGCAAGATAGGACTATAAAATATATGTTTACTTAACTTCTGAATTATCCTTCAGGGCAAGGTCGCTGAGGCTGGTCAGTGAAAGACAGACGGTTTCATTCAAGGTGGGACAGGCAATCCTTGGTATAAACTTCCAAACTTCTAAAGGGCAATGTAGAAAGGTGCCACCGACGTACTAAACCGTCTGAAAGGGACTTTCTCCAGCAGGAGTTATGTGTAATGCTTCTCTTCTCTCTCCGTCCTCTGTACCGCATCCTCTGTTCCTCTCTCTCTGCCTTTCTCTTTCCTTATATATCCTTAATAGGGCAGTCGTATAGGGAGCTTATATACCACAAAATGGGCGGGACTAATGATGGCACTTTCAATGATCGCCGTTTCCTTATATGGAGATTCTAGCAATTTCTGCTTCCTGACTGGCACTTATGGAAAACCGTTCATCAGACCATGCCAGCAGCTTCTAGTTTTGCAGCGAAATCTTGCATCATCCGGCGGTTTTTCCAGAAAGTTCCAACGGACCCAAAGAGAACCTTACTGGACGTTCATTCAACGTATGCTTATTTAAAAGAAAATCTTTGTTATCATTAGTACCCCCTTCTCATCCAAAATAGTCATTATCCAGGACACTGATAACCATATCATTTCCTGGAAGGAAAGCTAATTCAGAGAAACATCTAATCTTCAAACTGAATGCTTGATATTCGTTATCCCGTCATCTTAAGCCGTGGTCACGTTTAAGTTTTCTGTAAAAGAAAACGATTGTGACAGTTTTGTCTGTCCGTCCGCACTTTTTCTGTCCGCCCTCAGTTCTTAAAAATTACTGAGGCTAGAGGGCTGCAAATTGGTATGTTGATCATCCACACTCCAATCATCAAACATGCCAAATTGCAGCCCTCTAGCCTCAGTAGTTTTTTATTCATCTTATTTAAGGTTAAGGTTAACTATGGATCGTGCGTCCGGCGGCGCTTTCCGGAGGGGTGACCCACCTTCACTTGACCGCAGCTGGGCGATGGCTGGTCGTAGCTGATAGTTTTATACAACATTATACGCTGTACAGAAAACTCGATTGCGCCGAAGAAAGTTCTGCGCATTTTTTACTTGTGTTTTTTTTAAAGATGGACTTTGATAAACACCCGAGCATTATTAGGTTAAATACTTCTACAATACACTCTCTTGCTTTGAGTTCAGAATCAGCCAGCACTGATGTGATATTAAGTTGGGGGCGAGTCTGCAGGGAAGGAGTGCACAGGTGGACTTGTTTCTTCAGTCTTATTAGGTAGAAGAGCAAAAACGTAGAATACGGAATGCGCCATCTTGGACACGGATGTAGTACACTTGGTAATAGATTTGTTGGCAAATTTTAAAAGTGCCGTTTTCTGCCCAGCTCCGAAGTCGTGTCAAGTCATCCCAACCCTCCTCAGAAGTAAAGCGTAGCATTCTATTTTCACCATTCCTGCCCGTATCAGTTGTAAGAAACCTTTGTCCAGTGGAGGGAATGTAATATTCCACTGGCATTTCGTAATTACAACTTTGGTTTGGTATAGGTGGTCCATTTTATACTTTCTGTCTCCTGTGACGAACATTCCCACCATTGCTGAGACAGAGGGCATTTTTACCACTGAAAATTCATCGTGGGTTGACAAAGTTGGTCCAGTAAGGTGTATCGTTGGTTCTTGTACCCAGTATATTATGTAAATTTTCAGGACACAAAGATTTAGAAATAAACCACATGCAGTGAATATACATATACGGGGACACAAATAACCGAGACGCAAAAATACCGCACGCAGATGGCCCGGGGCGCCAGTGACCGAGACGCCGTTCACCTTTCACCATTTCTCACCTTTCAGATTGAGACTAACGTATCCACATATTGCCCATCTTGTGTGTTAACGAAGTGACTAGTGTTAAGGAAAGCTGATAAAATATTTGATAAATTTCGTGGGTAATAATAAGTATGGATATGATATAAATGGAGAGGTAGGACAAAGCAGCTTGGGGGAAATGAGAGGAAGGTGGCAGGGGCAGCGTGTGACAAAAGAATGTCCAGTCGACTTAAAATAAAGATCCACGGAACTGTAATCAAACTATTGATGCTGTATGGTTCAGAAACATGGACATTTGGGAGGAGGGACAGAAGCTGGAGATAACAGAAATGAGGATCTGAGATAGATTTTAAGGATCTTGCCGCGGGAGAGGCTGGAAAATGAAGAAATTGGGGAAAGTGGAGGAGTGGTAAAGATTACTGACATGATAAAGAGAGTTGAGATTGAGATGGTTTGAACACGTGCTAAGAAAGAGTGAGGAGGTTGGAGTGAAGAGGGAGGCAAAGGATTAAGTGGAGTGTTAAGTGAAGGACGATTAGAAGGAGGGGGGTTTGCTGGACGAAGATGCCTTAAATGGGAATAGTTGGACGAGACGCATCAAGGCAACAGACCCCTTAGCATAAGGGATATTGCTGGAGATGAAGATGAAAGACTGCTTATTTACTGCATTTATTAAGAGCCAGTCACCCTCTGCTTCCTAAATACAAATGGGGCCTTGCAATCAGTTTGTGTGTGTGTATGAGAGAGAGAGAGAGAGAGAGAGAGAGAGAGAGAGAGAGAGAGAGAGAGAGAGAGAGAGAGAGTTTGGACGACCGTGGTTAGATTAGAGGCGAAGGGTAAAAGGAGACGCGATATTTTTTTTTGAGACGCGATTTTTTTTTTTAAGTTCAGAATTAATTTGTGTCTCGTCCAACATATTAATGAATGCAAGAAGATAATGTCTGGAAAGGTTCGAAGCTTCAATGGTAAACATTTAAGAGACCATTGAAAAGGTGAAAAATTATTTGGTCTTCTTTATAGAAAAAGGAAAGTGGCGTAAGAAAAATAGAGAGGAGTGGGAGGCGGTGCAGGGATTATGAAGGGATTATCCCAGTTCGGGAAGTTTTAATTACTTGTCGGGGGATCCCGCTTTTTGGATGCTGTCGATATGAAAATAAGTAAATAAAAGCTGTTGTCAGAAGAACGTTCATAATGTTGTTGTTTTGTTCTCATTTTTAAATCTTGTTTTGCGAGTCTAAAATTATATCAGAAATGCGTCGGGCTTTTTGGAGGAGTAGCAAAAGAAAAAAAAATATCATTGCTAACAACAATAATAAACGTTATATAGGTGCTTCACGTAATGAAACTTTAACTATTTTATAAAATTTGGAAAAACTGTCTTAAGATTTGATGCGCATTTTAACCGCATCTCAAGATATTTTGAAACTTATTCCGTGTTACATAAAAAACGACTGCTTCTCTCCCGCTAACAAGCGTTGCGTTGTTTTTGTAAATGAGGACGAATAATGAATAATCCCTAATCATGTCCCGACTCTTACTTCAAAACATCTTTCGCTCACAATTTTATTCCAAAGTGACTGAGGCAGAGTATACCAAGTAACGCCCGTACTTCTGTGTGGCAGCAGAATGACTATGTAAAAGTAAACAGAATAATTACAGATCTCAATTATTGCTAAACTATTCAGTTGTAAAGGTTGAACTTTAGTGGGGTGGAGTGTATGCAGTCTGACCGGTGGAGAACTTTTGTGATTTTCTCTCGTCTTCAAGATCCTTAGATCAAACATTCAATTTCGGACATCTAGCGTGGTTTTGAAGAGGCAACAGCTTCGATACACTCGCATAGACTTTTAGTGTGCCGTTTCTGAGGGACTTCTGAGCATCTTTTGCCAGTGCCCTAGACACAGCTTAGACGGTCGGAAGAGTGTGGCATAAGGCTTCAAGTTTTCATTTATACTTATATGGGAACTTTTTCGCATCCGTCCATTCGTTTTTCCTCTCATCCTCCGCTTCAAGACTTGAAATAATTGCTCTTTCCATCCACTCTCTTAACATGTCCAGACCAACCCTAACCTCCTGGAATCAATTGTTTTACCTAAGCTCACCTTTTTACTACTTCTACATTACACCACGTTTCTTATACTTTCAATACGTCTTATTTCACATATACTGTTAAAACAAGAGTTTTTCAGCAGCTTATAGATTTTTCATTAATATTATCTGCATTGCCCAAGACAATCTTTGATATTATTATAGAAACTCTTAATCACTCTCAACGTATAACCTTTCAGACCATACTTCTTCACCACCATGCACACTGCATCTCTGTTAATTCTGCCACAAACTTTTGTAGATAAATGTCTGCCACATACAGCTTTGTCCTCTCATTTAAACTCATCAGACGACTCTGACATAATATACTCTTGATCCACATACCCTTCTCCATGTCTTAGAGCTATACTTCTCTTGCCCTGCCAGTTCCTCTTTCATCTGTCTTACTCGTAACCAAAAGCCTACCACATACATTCTCAGAAATAAGTAATACGATGCCTTCATGATTCTTTATTCACCTCTCTATCACATTTCCCTTTGCCCTCATAACAAAGTAAAGCTGATTTTCCTCTTCCCTATTCGTATCGTAATATTGTCAGTTGCCCAATCACATGGTCACCACCGAACCGTAGTGTCTCGCTTGCCATTTGCGAGTGAATTAACACAGCCCTTGATTATTGGAAACATTGATTGATTTATTTAATGTTCGCCACGTTCAGCTTTGCCGGCTTCCAGTAAATTTTACTTGCAAGAAAAGAAGAATAAATGAATATATTTTAAGGTGAGTGTTGCAACAAATGTTTCGCTTACCTTTGGTATGACATAAATTCTGAAATACATTCTGCACTTTAATTTTTCTAGCTGCCGCATTTTTCGTTGCATTTTCTGTGCAGTATGGCACAGAAAATACAGCTTCATTCTTTTTACTTCGGCGAATACTGTTTCATTGTATTTCATGAATGGATAGAAATTGTCATCGCTCAGCCGCTTATTAAAGAAACTTTTTCCAATCGCTTCATGTTGATTTTTATTATGTTTCCAGATTATAATCATTTGCACTTTTGTATGTAGCGTTTTCAAACTTCAGTCATCGCTTTAAAATGTACACGAGTGATATATATTTTGTGTAAATTATAAGGCCATCGGATTGAAACAATAATAGTATACTACATATAAACACACACACACACACACACACACATATATATACGTGTGTGTGTGTGTGTTTTGGTGTATGTCTCTCTTTCTCTCTCTCGGGGCGGATGGGGCTCTGTATACCCTTGTACAGTGACGTCATCCAGTAGAACTGTTCACGAACATTTCTGTTATTTTCATATTCTCCTCTTTTTTCCCATTTTCCATTTCAGTGTGCTTCTTTTTCCTGCTCACACCTCCCCTTTTAAGGGCGAAGTCACTATAACCCACCCAACCACCCATATTCTAAACCAATCACCAAGTTGAGATGATTCTGCCACCGTGACTAAATCACTGCAGGGAATTGTTATTGTTTTTGCCTTATCTTTTATTTATTTTTAAAACTTATTATATGCTGCATCTTTGGTTGTACTGGCTTTCTTCTTATGTATTCCAACCTCATAATATTCCAACTCACTTTTTCAGCTGGTTATTTACGTCAAGTGAGCAGTTTTTAGCAACAATTTTGCCTTTTGGATCTACTGCTAAATTGAGAGCCATCATCAAGAGTGGTTCCCTCCTCAGAGTTTCGGAAGTTCTCACATTTAGATTTCTCTTTCTCTCGAGCGTTTTCCCTCCCTCTGCTTTTCGCCTTAATCTTTCAACATTAGCCTAAAAGGCAGGGGAAATGCTAAATATCTGGTTTCCGCATCTTTTCGTCCGTCTTTTACGATTCCAGCTCTTCATAGTCTTCGTGTTCCCACTTTCACTCATCCATTTCATTTCGTAAACAAATTGAAAATCGTCCTTTCATCATCGACGGCATCTCGTTCTGAAGACTCGCCATGTTCGTTTGCTCTGTTTCGTCTGAGAGTTTGGAAAAGCTTACAGAATACACAAGCAACCCCCTTCCTCTCGTTTTCTTTTGTTTTGTAATTTTCCTCTGGTTTTCCTTTCATGGTTTTCACTTTTCAGACCTGTTGGCATGTTTACATTAAGTTTACGCAAACATTTTCAGTGTTATATGGACACAAATTTCTATAACAATAAAATTTCTGATCACAACCTCAATTTATTGTAATATTATGGTTCTGCTTGTAGTGTTGCTTTAAAATAAACTATTACCTATGATAATCAAACTTGCAGTAAGCCCTACAAAATCATGAATAATACTGGCTGGTATTATGAAGTGCAGCATTCCCGTGTTGGACTCTGTAATCTGTATTGGTCGCGCTAGATGCTGCTGCTCAATACAAGGTCTTTTGTATTGAGCATCCGGTACACGAACAATAAGAGATGTGCAACAACAATAGAAATATATATTATATATATATATATATATATATATATATATATATATATATATATATATATATATATATATATATATATATATGTATATTTATATATATATATATATATATAAATATGTACTGTTATGTTATGTATATGTGTGTATTATATATAATGTATACACACACACACACACACACACACACACACACATATATATATATATATATATATATATATATATATATATATATATATATATGGACGTGATAATTAATTTTATTTCAATGACAAACTCAACTTCCGCATCCCGTATTCCATCTACGATAGCCCTGCGAAGTGACGGATCCCAGTTACCCCAGTACCTTGATTCAAATCGCTAAATATCATGTGCATTCATGGTGGGTTAGGTTAGGTTAGGAAGGTTAGGTTAGGTTGGGTTAGGCTTGCTTATAAATGATGTTACTTTGTATATCTCTGTACATGTTAAAAAAAATTGTTTCATAATTTCAACAAATTAATGAATGTAGTAGTGCACTTTCTAAGTAATATGGATGATGTTCGGTATCAGAGACATCCTTCTGAAGGCGTGGACTGAATGCTTTCTCTAAGAAGCATTTAGGAATGAGGCTGCTACTTCCATGCCCTTCTCCAACCGCGTTGCTACCCACCACACTCGACTTCCTCCTCGTCCTTTTTGCACAGCGTATCATAACTCAGGCACAACGAATTTTAATGGTAAGTTCTTAGCCACCATTCTCTCATAGTATTCGATCTTGGGTCCACGCACACACACACACACACACATATATATATATATACAGTATATATATATATATATATATATATATATATATATATATATATATATATATTATATATATATATATATATATATATATATATATATATATTATACATACATATATTTAGATTTATTTATATATATCTGAATTTTTTTAATTAGACGGGATGACTCATGGTGTTAATTTCATGAATGTTAGCAGGTCGTTTTGGGATGAGATTGTTAGCCCAGTACCCTTCACAACCCTGGCAAGGGCCCACCGCAGTTGGCTAACTGCCATTTCCATAATCCCCGGCGCGGATCAGCAGAGGTAAGATAGGAATCAACAGAGTTTGCCCGTTGGATTTGGTTCTTTTCGAAACTGAATGCAGGTCCTGCCAAAAGGGTGAGGGTTGCCGGGGGGGGGGGGGCGGTGAGTCCAGGCCATGGAAATCAACAATACTCTCTGACATCTCACAGGCCTTCAAAAATTCTCATCAGCAACACGTCGACTTCTGTACACACCTGGTGGCTCTCTCCTGTGTATCCCGCGCGTAGCCCCTCTCGTCACGAGTGTCGAAGCTCTTTTATTTCAACACTTGTGCCACTCGTCGACACTGCACTTTGTTCATTCATTCCTTCGCCTCTTTCTTCCCAGGTCTTCCGAATCATTTAGTCTTTTTAACAGCCTCTCATCCTTTATTCTCTCTTAATACTTGAATCCTTCTCGTCTCTTAAGCTCAACTTTTTATCGCATCCTCTTTGTATGTCCACAATACTGAGCCCTTTTAACTCCGTACATAGTATGGGACTTATTCAGCTTAACCATATCCACCTTTTTCACTGCTGTTTGCATTGAGCGTCCACACTTGACATACTTAGAAGAGTGAGCTCAACAACCCCTTCAGTTTTTTCTAAACCTTTAGCATAAGTTGCACCATTAAAATATAATATATATAATATATATAATATATATATATATATATATATATATATATATATATATATATTATATATATATATTATATTTATATATATATTATGTATATAACGTATATATATACAGTAGATTATAAATAAATATATTTGTATGTATATATATATATATATATATATATATATATATATATATATATATATATATATATATATATATATATATATATATATATATATATATATATATATATTGTGTGTGTGTGTGTGTGTGTGTGTGAGAGAGAGAGAGAGAGAGAGAGAGAGAGAGAGAGAGAGAGAGAGAGAGAGTACTGGTAAAAGCGTCTAGTATTCCATACAGGTCACCCATATAAATACTGACAACAAATAAGATTGCATAATTTTACTTATCCAAAAACTAGTTTTATAGCAATATATAATCTTGTATATTACATTAAGACAAATTTATATTTTTTTAAATAAGAAAGATATTTAACGTGGAAAATCCCTTTAGTAAGAACATTTTCACTTGTTTTATATATTACTGTGTATCAGTAGGTTTATTACACAAACAGACATATATGTACAGTATGTATATATAAATTTTTGCAGATATATGTATATATACATATATATAAATATAAATATTTGTATATATTTATAAAAATATACATATATTTATTAATAAAAAATAAAAATATATATATATATATATATATATATATATAAATATGAATGTATAATATACAGTATACATGGGTGTGCGTGTGTGTGTGTGTGTGTGTGTGGATACACGCAAGTACACAATTTTTCTCCCTGGCAGTCTTTCTTTTAAGCTTCACATCAAGATGTTGTTTACACTACGTTTTGTGTGAATTCTATTCTTTTCTAATTGATGTTGTTTTCCCTTTGTATGTCTTTCAATCTTTATGCTGCTCTTCCCTTTAACTTCCTTTCAAGCACTTTCTCTCTCTCTCTCTCTCTCTCTCTCTCTCTCTCTCCCTTTCCCTCTCTCTCTCTCTCTCTCTTTTCCTCTCCCACTCTCTCTCTTTCTGTGGTCGGTGTTTGAGTCTCTCTCTCTCTATCTCTCTCTCTTTCTGCAGCGCCCCTAGCTGCCTGCAAAGGCCATCAGTTGACGTTGTGCAGCCTTGTGAGCCGGGTGCGTTGTCGGTCGCTCCTCGGACCCTCAAACCCTAGGTTGTAGGGAACGTTTTGGTGACCTGAAAAAGAAAAAAAGAAAAGAGAGAGAAAAAGTACTTGGTTTTTGTTCTTTATCTGGTGTTGTGAGTGTCTGAAAAAGGAACCGGCGATCACTCCTGTGAGAACTCATCATCTTCTTGCCCTGTGGGAAAAAAAATATAGATAAGAAGCAGGTAATATCATTTTACTTTTTTCCCTTTAACAGTCGCTGTTTTTTCCCCTTTCCGTCGGTTGAAGTCTGGTCGGATATTTTCCTCGCTGTGCCATTCTCTGCCACACGGACGGATCATGAGGGGCAAAGTGGCTCCTGTACACATTACATCTGGTTTCTTTGTAAATGTATTTGAGCGAATTGAGTGTTTGCATTATATTTTTATTTACTGTGGCACTGCGGGACGGGAAATGGTCTTTCTCTCGGGGTGTTCTCCATTCTTCAATAGTCTTCTTTTCTTTTCGTGTCCTTTCCTCCCTGTTTTGCCTTTCCCTTGCACCACCACCACTACTACTACCACCACCACCTCCACCTCCACCTCCTCCTCCCCCTTCCCAAATGCGGTGGTAGGTGGAATTCGGAGTCGGCAGAGTGGGTGTGGGATGCTGCTGAGTCCCCAGCATCCTTAAAGTGTGAACGTCTGTAGTGGTGGTGCTGGACTCTCTCTCTCTCTCCCTCTCTCCCTCTCTCTCTACCTCTCTCTCTTTCTATAATCCACACCGATCGCTCTCTCTCTCTCTCTCTCTCTCTCTCTCTCTCTCTCTCTCTCTCTCTCTCTCTCTGTGTCTTTTTGTTCAGGCTGTGATCACAAGCACCGTCATCACCACAACGCTCTCTTGCCTTTCCATTTGCAAGCAGCATACGTGGGAATGGCACTGGGCTGTTTGTTTGTTATTCTTAATTACCGCGAGAAGTGCCTCCTCAATCAATACCCCTTTTATCTCCTGGTCGGGCTGAAGGCTAAAACATTTGACTGAAAAAGAGAGCTCGGGTAAATATTGATGTATCATACAATAGCTCAAGAAAGGGCTCGGATAGATATTGAAGTATCATACTAGGGATAAAGTAAGGGCTTCGAAACTGAAATATTGTCTGTTGAAGCGCGATTGTTTTTGCCTTTATCGATTGGAAGTCGAAATTGCATATCAATAAGGTCATAAACCTTGTTGTAATCCTCCACGGCGAATTTCTGATAACGGTTTCGTGGTCGGTATGCCGTTGGCAGCGATTTTGATTCGTCCTGCCAATATTCAGATATCAAAATATTTTGACTATATATATGTATTATACAGTATATATGCAGTATACACACACACACACACACACACACACACACACACATATATATATATATATATATATATATATATATATATACACATATTTTTTTTATTCCTAATTATTGCATCTATACTGTAACATTTCTATCTATATATATATATATATATATATATATATATATATATATATATATTTTATTTATTTCTAATTATTGCATCTATACTGTAACATATCTATATATATATATATATATATATATATATATATATATTTTTTTTTATTTATTTCTAATTATTGCATCTATACTGTAACATATATATGTATATATATATATATATATATGTAATGTATGTTTGTATATATATATATATATATATATATATATATATATATATATATATATATATGAATTATATCATGAAATCACCCGTGTTATACGTAGCCTGTGGTATACAGTAGGTAAGGTAGTCTATTAAATACTTTAGCTAATATGAATGAAGTTATTATTGTAATTTTTCAGTTACTGTAACCAAGATAAAGTACATAATAATAACGACGATGGTGATAAGGATGACGCTGATGATGAACTATAGTCATGATAAATGAGATTTACTATTATTATTACTATTGTTATTATGATTATTATTATTGTAATTATTATATGGTAGTTGTAGTCAGCATATGAGAACTTTTTTTCTTGAGAGCTTCTCTTCCTCCTGGGGGTATATGTTCCCGGTCCACACAAACACATTCTCGATATACACAAACACATTCTCAATATACACAAACACATTCTCGGTCTTCATAAACACGTTCCCGATCTACATAGACACTTCTCGATGTACACAAACACATTCTCGGTCTTCACAAACACGTTACCGATCTACACAAACACTTCTCGATATACACAAACACATTCTCGGTCTTCACAAACACATCCCCGATATGCACAAACACATTCTCGATATACACAAACACATTCTCGATATACACAAACACATTCTCGGTCTTCACAAACACATTATCGATATATACAAACACATTCTCAATACACACAAACGCATTCTCGGTCTTCACAAACACGTTCCCGATCTACTCAAGCACATTCTCGATATACACAAACACATTCTTGGTCTTCACAAACACATTCTCAGTATACACAAAAACATTCTCGGTTTTCACAAACACATTGTCGTTCTTCACAAAAACCTACTAGATCTACACAAACACGCTGTCGACCTCCACGAACCGTTTTGTCGATCAACGCAAACATTCTCGAGCTCCACGAAAACATTTTCTGATCCCCACGAACGCTGTTGTCAATCTACCCAAAAACATTCTCGATATACGCAACACATTCTCGAACTGCACGAATACATTGTCGATCTACACAAACACATTCTCAGTATACACAAGCACGAATGCTTTTGTCGACCTACACAAACACATTCTCAGTCTACACAAACACGATGCTTTTATCGATCTACAAAAACACATTCTCGAGCTCCATGAAACGCTGTTGTCGACCTACACAAACACATTCTCGAGCTCCATGAAACGCTGTTGTCGACCTACACAAACACATTCTCGAGCTCCATGAAACGCTGTTGTCGACCTACACAAACACATTCTCAATCTACACAAACACGATGCTTTTATCGATCTACAAAAACACATTCTCGAGCTCCATGAAACGCTGTTGTCGACCTACACAAACACATTCTCAATCTACACAAACACGATGCTTTTATGGATCTACAAAAACACATTCTCGAGCTCTATGAAACGCTGTTGTCGACCTACACAAACACATTCTCGAGCTCCATGAAACGCTGTTGTCGACCTACACAAACACATTCTCGAGCTCCATGAAACGCTGTTGTCGACCTACACAAACACATTCTCAATCTACACAAACACGATGCTTTTATCGAGCTACAAAAACACATTCTCGAGCTCCATGAAACGCTGTTGTCGATCTACACAAACACATACCCGCAATACCCGAACACATTCTCGAACTACACAAACACTCTCAAGCCTCACGAACACATTCCAGATCTACGCAGACATATTCTGATCAACACAAACACTCAAGTTCCACTGTGGATCTCCTCGTAAGCTTTTGTCGATCTACACAAATACTTTCTCGAGCTTAACCACACATTCTCGATCTACACAAGCACACTCTAGCTCCACGAACACATTGTCCATCTACACAAACACATTCTCGATCGACACAAACACAATCGTGATCGATACAAAAACATTCTTGATCTTCACAAACATATTTTCGATCTCCACAAACACATTCTGGATCTGCACTAACAAATTCTCGATCTACACAAACATTTTCGAGATTCACGAGCACGTTATCGATCTACACAAACATTTTCGAGATCTACACAAACACATTATCGATCTACACAAATATTTTCTCTATCTACACCAACACATTCTCGATATACACACAGATTTTCTTGATCGACACCAAACCATCCTCGATCTGCACAAACATTCTGATCAACACAGACACATTCTCGACCTACACCAACAAATTCTCGATCTACACAAACACATTCTCGATTTACACCAACACATTTTCAATCTATACAAACACATTTTCAATCTATGCAAACACGTTGTCGAGCTCCACAAACACCTTGTCGATCGACACAAACACATTTTCGATCCACACCAACACATTGTCGATCGACAAAAACCTTCTGGAGCTCCACGGCCTCTTCCCCCTCTCGCCCATTGCTGTAGAATTCCCCCGACACCGCTGGGTTGTGTTCGTCTTGTTCCTCATGTTTTCTTCTGCCCACACATTCCCTTTTCCTCATTTTCGAGATCAGCCTTCAGCTTCCTCATCGGTTCTTTTCAGCAACGCAAAAGCGGATCCGTCAGCCGCTGACTAATGCTTCTTACTTTATTTAACGAACGCTTCTCCTGATCTGTCGTGTCTGCGGTAGTAGATTCGGTTCTTATGTTTACGAATGAGTTGGTATTTTTTTTTTTTTATTGTCTGGTTTTCCTTTTGCAATGTTCCCTTCTTACTGTCTCTTTCAGTCAAACGTGCGTCCACTGTCAGTTTCACCGCAAAAAATATGATCTCTGGTTTCAGTTGTTCGAAACGTTCCGTTTGTCATTTCTTTTTCGTGTTGCAGTGCTCTGTACTGTGGAGCGCTTTCCCACCTTTTTTCTCCGCAGATATTTTCATAATTCTTTATCCCTTCATTTCCGTCTCTCTTTTTAACTCTTCCTTTTAGCACAGTTCATGGCCTTCCGAAACATATATGTATTTTTTGTGTTGTGTAAGAAATCTTCCGCTAACACTTCTCTCCCACCTTTGTAATCTCCTGCCACGTGGGTGCAGGTTCTTTTGTGCGTTCGCAGAGTTTTCCCCAGCATTTATTACACGATTTTTACTTCTCCCTTGTTTTCTGTCTATTAAGATGTGCGTATAATATATCACTCTCTTTGTTCTCAGCTTCGTTTCATTTTTTCCTTTCAGTTTGTTCCTAATTCTAGACATTTCACGGGTCCATAATTTCCTCATGCTTATTTTGTCTGGATTTTTCACTATTTTTCATTATGACTATATTGTCATGTTTTCAGCGGTGTTCAGCCCTGTTATCTGGAATATGTTCTTTGTAATACGTTCTTATTGCAAAATATGGCTTTTTTTTCGATTTCATTTATTAATGTCATCACGTTTCCATGCTTGGACTGTATTTTCGCTGTTATTATTCTAATACGTCTGTTTTTCCTCACAATATTCTCAATCCTTGTAACCGCACTCCGGGCATCATCTTTCGCAGCCTCCTGCACAGCGTCATATTTCTCTTCATCGCGTTGATGACGATCGTGACACTCTTCCACATTCAATTAGTGGCGTTCGTCTTGTCTCTCTGGGTAATATTATCGTTATTGGTTCCATCTTCCTCCTCTGCCTTATCCTCCAAGCTCTTCTTTCCCTCAGCCTTCTGTCCTCCACTTTCTCCTTCGAATTTTCTTCATCACACTATTCCTCGAACTTCTTGCTGCCACTCTTTTAGTTTTCCTTTTAATCCTTCGTTTTCAATTCGCTCCTTGACCGGCATATCACTCTATCACTAATCGCTTTGTCTATTTTTTGTTTTTTACCGTTTCTTCCTTATGCGTGATTTGTTTCAAGTATACATACATATATGTATTATATATATTTTATATATATATATATATATATATATATATATATATATATATATATATATATATATATATATATATATATATATATATATATATGTTATAAATATAAATATATATATATATGTATGTATATGTTATAAATAAAATATGTATAATAGGCAAAGCTGAGACAAAATGTATATAATGTATATATATTATAAAAATATATATATATATATATATATATATATATATATATATATATATATATATATATATATATATATATATATATATATTTATATATATATATACATACACACACGCACACACACATATGTTTATATACATATAAAATTCACATTGCATTTTCGGTCTTTTAGTGCCATTTTTTTTTTTTAAATTCACATCCAATGCCACAATACGGTCATTTAACTTCGGGTAATGTGCAGCACTGATGGCCATTGCCATTGAAGCACCGGTCTGCTTGACCGGTAGAACAGTCGGTCAGGTAACCTCAGTGATGTCGTGGCTTGCGTTCATTCTCGCTAATCCATTCTCAGTTCCGCTCACACAAAACTGGCTTCTTCTAGAAATGACGTCATTTCTGCGACCGGAGGTTCGGGTCCAGAAGTCAACGGGAAGCCGCATTTTTGTTTTCTTGGGTATCTTGGGTTCCGGTGACTGGTCTAATTGGAGAGAGGGTCCTGGCCTTCATCCGAACAACCGTATCAATTCTGTCGCTTGCCTCTCCGTTCCCCACTCCAGGGTGTCATGATAATGATCAAAGTTCATCACATTTATCATTCTTTTCCTCATTTTTATCCCGAATATTGTCAACTTCCCCCTGTTTAAAGCAGTTCTGGCGAATCGCTTCTTCCTTTACGTACCATACTCCCTTACGCGTTGTTTTTAACCTCACTGCTGGTTATGCATTATTATTATTTGTAACGTTATTATTATACGTTAACATATCCATTGAGGTGCCAGTTTGTATAAATCATTGATTTTCGTGAGCGTTATGCATTTTGGAGGTCCTATGAGAACCATTTAAATGAAAGTACGAAAACAACATTCCTAAATCCACCTTGAATATTTGACAGTTTCTTGTCACTACAATTCAACTTGGTGGTTATTTCCTTAATCATATATTTACGAATTCCATGCATTGGATTCTTGTCCTCTCTCTCTCTCTCTCTCTCTCTCTCTCTCTCTCTCTCTCTCTCTCTCTCTCTCTCTCTCTCTCTCTCTCTTTTATCATTTAGTCCTCGAAGTCCTCGAAACTACTGGTGGTTACCATTCATCGTAGTCTCTTATATTTGACTCGTTTTTCATATTAACTATCGATCTCCCTTCCTCTTACCTGTAGTCACTTTTTTTCTAGTCCATTGTCAGTGCTATCTCTTCAAACTGTATCCTATTTCACTATAGCTATCTTTCTTTACTTTCGTCCAAAATAACGATTTTTTATGAGTTATAC
This sequence comes from Macrobrachium rosenbergii, assembly GCF_040412425.1. Classification (NCBI taxonomy): domain Eukaryota; kingdom Metazoa; phylum Arthropoda; class Malacostraca; order Decapoda; family Palaemonidae; genus Macrobrachium; species Macrobrachium rosenbergii. The sequence goes on along the minus strand of NC_089763.1, from coordinate 13,945,261 downwards.
CTGTAATGAACTTTATTTTTTCACTCACTTTTTTGTTTGTTTTTATCGCCATTTTGCTTTGCAGTTCATATCATCGGCTGTCTTTTCGTGTACTCTGTATTTTACTTTTACTTGTGTTACTCTTGTTCTTCTTTGTTTACTTTACGGATACAAGAAACATTGCCCTCTGTTCTGAATTAGCTATTATAGTTTGATTAGGTACTTACCTTTTAGCGCTGACTTCCTTTTTTCTTGGATTTCTTATTTCTAGTTATCAATTTTTTTTTTTAGTTTTGTTTTATTTGACCTATTTCTACATTATGAAATTCCCACTTGCATTTTCAGATGCATTTCTTCCATTATTGTGTAGACGAAAATAAGTTTGGTTTATGGATTTCCTGTCACCGCTATCTACAGTTGTGGATTTATTAATTATCTAATTTGTTTTGCTAGCAATTGTAATTATATTAGTCATTATTCTCTCTCTCTCTCTCTCTCTCTCTCTCTCTCTCTCTCTCTCTCTCTCTCTCTCTCAACTTAGTCTTCACTGTTATTTCTGTTTTTTTTTTTATGTATTGCTTTTATTATTTTTTGTTTGTGACTCTTCATCTACTTCAAATTTTCTCCTCATTTAAAATTCTTCTTAATTTGCCATTTCAACTTTCGCTTCTTTAAGTAATTATCCGATTCCAGATCATTATTTTGACTTTCCTGTTTATACCTCCTCTGTCTTTCCTGTTTACCCTTCTCCGTACTTCCTCATTCACTGTTCTCCTCTTTCTTTCTCTGTGGAAACAATCTCTTGAGTTTTGTTAGAAATATCTTTTTGCGTTATCTTTTATTGGCTCATTTTATCGCACATATTCTTTTCCTCATTACAGCTTCGTTTCAGCATGACATTTTCCCTTATATATCAGTTTCTTGCGTCTTAAATTTGAACCAATTATCCTTTCCTTTATAATTTCCTTTTTCAATTTCACCTTTCACATTCATTTTTATTATCTTTGCTTTTTTCTTTGTCGTCGTTAATTGCTTTTTACCTTACTTCCCATTCCGTTTCCTTACCTTTGACAATTTTGAGTTTCCGTGTTTTCTTCTGTCGTAGTTTCTTAGTTTCTTCACTATATCACATCTGCAGTTTTGTTTTTACTTCCCTCCTAAAACCCTTCTTCACGATCCCTTAATAATTTACCGCGATTCCTCTGTTCTCCTCATTTCAGTTCATTTTTTTTCTCTCTGTCTTTCTTAATTGTTTCGCGTTCTCCCGTTATTCCTTATTTATTTTCGTCCCCGTCGAGTTCCTTAAGACGGCCCCCGCTTCCCATGGTTCCTTTCTCTCGGTTATTCTCTCTTGTGTGTTTTTCCTCTGTTTATTACAACACGCGCCATATTCCTCTATTTTGGCTCTATTTTAGTTTTCTTTTCCCCGCCCTCAGCATGTCTTCCTTTGTTTCGGGTTCTTTTGTTCAAGCCTTCGCCCTTTTCCTATCAATAATTTTTCCGCATTTTTGCATTATTAGTTTTCCCCATTTTTATTATTGGTTATTTCATCTTGACTACTTTTTGATACGCACTCTTTCCTTTTTCTGTTTGTTTATTCCCTGTCTGTGCGTGGTTTTATTCTTTCTCCTCTCTTTCATATTTCCTTTTCGGCCCTTATCGATTATCCGTACAATTTATGTATACTCGCCAAATGTGGGTCGTTGCCCCCAACCTTCTTGTTTGTGCTCTGTTTGCCCTTTCTTGTCTTTGGCTTTTGTTCTCATACCTCCATCTTCTCTTTCCTTTTCGTAATTCCGCTCAGCATTCACATCTCACATTTTTCGAGCACTTCCATTCTTCTGTATTTTGGTTCCTCCTGTCTGTGTGTGTGTGTCACTCTGATTTGAAAGAAAGGTCTATTTTTCCTTACCCTTTTTTTTTCCCTATTCGCTTTTCATCCATTTTTCCTTTCCTTTACCATCCTTTCCCTTATGAACTAACATTTGCTCTCGCATTTTTCTCGTATTGTTTGTTACCGACGATTTCTTTTCATTCTTCTGTCTTCCTCCGTTTTTCACTGTTTATCCATTTATTTTTATTTTGTCTTGCCATCACTCTTTCGTCATTGTAAACTACATTTCACCTTTCTTCTTTCGCGACAATTTCATATATCTAAATCGGGAACTATTTTCCCAGTATTTATTGTGATCTCCTTTTCCTCTTTAGCTTTCCATTCAGTTTTCTGACCTTTTTCTCGTTCTCCTTCGTCGTTAATTGCGTCTTGTTACTTTTGACTCTGTTTCCCATTTCTTTCGTTTTTTTCTTTATCACACGTTTTACTCAGCCCATCACTTCTAAATTCTGATATACATTTTTGCAATACGCAGTCTTTAATCTACCTACGTAGGAACTTTCTTATTTTTCTAACCAGTGTGAAAATTCTGTATTATTCCTTTTTTAAAGTTATTTTTAGCCCTTCCCCGCGTTTCTTATTCATTCAGCCATTTTTATTATTCATTTGTTTCCTTTTTCATTTTTGGTTTTCGTTTATCTTGAGTGTCTCTCTTCTGTTTATCACTTACCGTAAAATGTCTAAATCAGTGTGTTATTGTTATGTTGTCTCTTCATTTTTACCCCGTTCCTTAATTGTTTCCCTTCTTTATGAAGTGTATGGCGCACTCACTGCCATTTTCTTCTCCTCCCTCGAAAGCCGTTATTTGTACTGTAGAGTCTCTCATATTCCTTCTTCAGTTTATTCTTTGTGTCCTCCGTTTTATTACTGACGCCCATCAACCTTCCTGCCTTTGTTATTCTTTCATTTCCTTCTGTCATTTCCTTTGCAATTCCTTCTCCAACCTCTTTTTTTTTTTTTATCTTTCTAGCACTTCCCTCTCTGCTTTTCTCTCTTCTTTGTTCTGCTCTCTATTAATCGAGCATTTTTCTTGATTCTCGTGCGTTGCTTTTCCCTTATCCTATAACATCTCTCCCTCTTCCCCCTCCCCCACCCACTCCCCCTCTCCGTTATCTCTCCTTCTCTTGCACAATCCTTTTGTTCTCGGTCCCTTTTCATTCATTTTCCTCGCTTTCTCTCTCTCTTATTTGGTCCTCGACTTCGCTGCCTCTTTCTCAATTACAAAATTGCAAAGCGTTACCATTCTTCGCTTTTATGAATATATGTTTGTAGTTTGATTATTGTTGGTAGCGGAATAATAATAATAATAATAATAATAATAATAATAATAATAATAATAATTTAATAACATTATTATTATTATTATTATTATTATTATTATTATTATTATTATTATTATTTTTTTTTTTTTTTTACATATTGCTTCCTTCCAGCCTTACCTTTTTTGCCTATGTCTATCCGTGATATGAAAACATCAAATGAGAGTCGTCGCGTGGAATGAATAAAGTTGAAAATTTAGGAAGGATTTACTATGTGACATTTAGCCTCACGGCTTCACGAAGCTGCCAAACGAAAACATAAGAAATAACAAGAACATGAATGATTGCCAACAGTAGCGATCAGATATATAATAATAATAATAATAATAATAATAATAATAATAATAATAATAATAATAATAATAATAATAATAACGTTTACGGGTCTAGTTGTCATAAAATACACTGAAGCTGTGGAGAAGTCTGATTGGAAAGGATTCGCCTTAGTCAGATTGTAATACTTTTTAATTTGATTTCAGTTCAGAAAATGCATCCCGAGGTTGAAGGGCGTAAACAGTTTCTTGTGTTTTGATTTATATGCTTCTGTGAATGTATGTCTTTGTATAAGGTTTCGAATTTAGATTCAATAACAAGGGATACATGTTATATATATAGTGTGTGTGTGTTTTATATATATATATATATATATATATATATATATATATATATATATATATATATATATATATATATATATATATATATATATATATATAAAGTATATGCATACAATATAGATTTACATATATTTGTGTATATATATACATTATATATATAAGTATATGTATACAATATAGATTTACATATATTTGTATTTGTATATATGTATACACACACACACACACACATATATACTGTATATATATATACATATATATATATATATATATATATATATATATATATATATACACACATATATACATATATACATATATACATATATATACACACACACGCACATTTCAGATTTACTTGACCTGCAAAAGTCAGCTCTTTAGATATTATGTAATCATTTAGTTTTTAAATGTACATTTCCATCAGCAATTTCATATACTTCGTTCCTTCAACCAACCAGAACAATGAAAAATGAACAATGGAAAACCAGCAAAATTTAAGTTCTGAATTTTCCATTTGTTATGTTGATCGTTAATGTCCATATTATTTCAGTCAGGTGATTGTCTCTAGTCTTCGAACTGATGGTAGTACGCGATGTGCAATCTTTATAATGAAATAAAAAAAAAAGGGAAGTTGACACTAAACCAGGTAAGGCAGTGTTCAAAAGCTCGCCGACACTAGTGAAGAAATGGCACTTTGAAGAGATTTAAATCTGACTGAGTGACCATCAGGCAGTGAAGAGTAGCGTAGGCACAGCAGTGGCGAAAGTGTTAAGATACTCAGAACTTCCCAAAGCATACAGTCAAGATCTAGAGTACAGTGAGTTTCTGACGTGGAAGCTAAAGGATAGCGAACGTTAGTGAGACGCCTGAACGAAGAGCAGATTGTTCTGATGGGATATGAAGAATGATGAGCGTTTATCTGTCACGCGTGAATTAAAGAAATGAATAGTGAAAAGCATGCGTAAGGGGACGAGATGAAATTTTGAGTAGAATGTGGAGTAAGATTTAATTTTCGGCGAGAGATGTAGTTACGTAGAGGTGGTAGAAAGGCTACCGTAGGGGAAAAGATAGATCAAAGTATTCTGAAATGGCTCGGTCATTTGGAAAGGACAGACGACGATAGTTTGGTGAAAAGAGTTTACAACTAAGACTGTAGGGGTAAGGAGAAGAGGCAAACCTAGAAATGGAGTCATAGCTACTGAAAAGTTACCGGATAGAAAGGGCCTTAATATCTAGGAACCTAAAGTAATTGCAAGATAAGGGTGAAAGGTGTGTTGTGTTGTGTGTGTGTGTGTGTTGGGGGGAGGGAGGAGTTCCACGAGCTGCTGGTGAGCCTTTGTAAAAGTGTTTGAAGCGGCTGATGTTGAAGTTTTACTGTACGGAGGTTCATCCACGATTTAGCAGGTAAAGTCTTAAAGCGGCGGTGTGCTCTGTGATGTCTTTGGTCTTGGGTTCCCACTTAGTTCAAATGGTTTAATGATGATTCTCTCTCTCTCTCTCTCTCTCTCTCTCTCTCTCTCTCTCTCACACAAACACACTTTATATATATATATATATATATATATATATATATATATATATATATATATATATATATATATATATATATATATATATATATATATATATATATATATATATATATATATATATATATATATATATATATATATATATATATATATATATATATATATATATATCTATATCTGTATATTGTGTGTGTGAGAGAGAGTTCGTGAGCGTACAGTATCCTACCAGATATCTCAACATTTTATATTTTACCAACCTCTACTGAAAATAGTAAAGGGCATGTACTATATTTAAAAAAATGGTAGAGCAAACACGGTAGGTTTACATGCCGAACCCATCATACCTGAACCGAAATTTCCCGGCAGGTGGTGAGAAATCTCGTCACAAAATTTTGGAAGTTTCAGATACCGTGCTTAAAGGAAATTAATTGACTGTTTTGGTGTGACTACGTTGTTCATGATAATTTAAAAGGAGTTTTAGACACCGGTACAGTTAAATTTATCACAAAAATAAAGTTGCTTGGTAAGATTTCTCACCTTTTAGAAAACTGCGGGTCTCAAGTCGTTGCAGGAAAAACGAGAGCATGGTTGTCGTTTAGGGGAATCAAAATTGAAGACAGGACCTAGAGAGAGCTCGTGTCCAGTCCAGAGTTGTAAAACTCGGTTGTATTCTAGTTACCGGATGGTCAAATTAAATTGACAAGTGTGAAGGTATGGATCTAATAGTCCTATAGGCTTTTGAGTGGCTGCAGAGAAAATTTTATTTCGTAGCGACGATGGCTCTGAAACTGTTCTTTTAAATGCGTCCCTGGACGGTAACGGTAAGAGGAAGCATTTTCCCCCTACATTTGTTCATTGTCGATAAAGCTGGCTTTATACCAGCATAAGCTCTTGGTTCAGAGCAGCATCCCGCAACTGTCCCAAGGGGTCGTTAATGGGAGGGTGCTGGAGGTCGGTGACACGAAGTGAAAATTGAAATATCGAAATGGCACACGGATTCGTAGAAAAAAACATCCGAATAAAAAATTTAATTATTAAAGTGAAGCACGGCCACGCATGCTTCTTGCAATAGTGAGTGGAGGTTAACGACTCTGCTGCACTCTGTTAATCGCCGACTCACAGCAGAAGATTCCGTTCTCGCAGAATGCTACAACAAACACAGCGAAATCCCGATAAGTTTGTCTGTAGCGAATGATGAAGCTCGCCGCAGCATCCCGCGCTATCTCTGGCACACTATGTGAACAATCCGTTATTGATTTCGCGTTTGGCCGTTATCTCGCCGCGAAATTCGCCATCGATTTCGCTATATATCAAAATTTATGGCTTGTGTTACACTGCGTGGTTCTTCCCTTTAAGAGTTTCTTTCCATTTTGTTTCCAACATTTTACCACCTTTTACAATCGGATTCTTTTCTCAGCGCCTTTCTTGACATGCGGGTGCCAAGTTTTTGAAATGCTCCAAGTGACAGTTACAGTCCTCCGTTACAAAAGAGGACTTGAAGAATTTCAAATGCTTTTATGTCCAGTAGGTATATTTAGATAGGTGCTTTGCATTTAAAATAATATACTGAAGTTCGTTAAATTAGGCTGTATTATGAGTAGCAGTAATGATGATAATATACTGCCTAAGTTCGTTAAATTAGTGTTCATATATATATATATATATATATATATGTATTATGAGTAACATATATATATATATATATAATTATGATGATACAGTAAGTATAAATTATGTCAAATGCACCGTGACATTGTTTTATATTCACAAATATTAAATACAAAATCCTTCCAATTTACTATCTTAAGAATACATCGAACCGCTGATTTTGTTTATAAACTAGCTATCAAGAAGCGCTCTTGATAATTGATAGTGTCACTGTAAATTGTTTTTTCTCAAAGCAGTTCGAATATATGAACTTATGTTAAAGTTATTTGTGTCTCAGTATTATGTAAAATATATATACATATATATAATAATATATATATACTTCATTAAGGGTTTTCATTTGGTTACCATTCCAGAACAGACGGAATAAGGATAAATTACTTCCACAAATCAGGTTTAGCATGACCGTTTTTTTTTTTCACTTTAAATAGACTTTTCTGACTTCCAAGTTTCACATCTTTAGGACAGTAGCTTCTTTTATTTAGGCCACATGAGTGTTTTTTTATTTTTTGTAATTGCCTTTAGAGGACAATTTATGCAAGTACTTGATGATTGGAAAGAGTCCACTTTAAATTTCCGTTTACTGCTGTTCGCTGTTATTCTACCTTCCATTCACAGCTGTTCTCAAACACAGCATTACTCTTTCATCACTTCCTTCATCACCAAATACGTAAAAACATTTAATAACAACCCCAGAGGTAATATTTTAACCTTGTCGGACGTACATTAAACCTAACGAAAGCTGCGCAGTCCTTGAGAAATTCGTTCCTTTCATGACTGATTTCTTTGACTGATTTATTTTTATTATACGGCATCTTGACATCAGTGGTCACTGTTGTCGGTATCGGTTATAAAATACACCTCATTTTCCCACGCTTGAACTCGCCCAAATTCTGAAGTTCGCTTCTTTCTGCAATTTTAGGGGAAAAATCGGGTTTTCGAACGATTCCTAGGTCCTGTTTCATAAACATTTAATCTCCCTAATCGTTGTTCACTTAGTTTGTGATCAGAATTGTTTAAGTTATTCTCACTTTATATAAATCAGTTTCTTTTCAGTCTAGAATATAATGTTGTCATTGGTTCTTGCTACGTTCCAAGTTTCAAACTGCAGTGCTCAGTGAATGTAGATTTTGATGCTTGTTTTACGGTTTTGTGAGCTACACAGAGGTTCGATTAAATTATGAATTTGTTTAAACAACGTCATTATTATGCTGATGTATTTTTAATAACAGGTTTTCTTCCAGCTTGTCAGCGCCCCAAGGCTCAAAAGAGGACAGGCTTCCTTTTTCAGACTCGAATAAGTCCAAGAATAAAATTTTGCTGAGGTGAATTACGTCACTGACGCGAAGCTAACATAAAACCAATCTGAATTTAGATTATTTTTAAAAATAGAAAAGAAATTCTGAATGCGTCTGATAAGGAATGCAAGAAGACTGAAAGCCTTGCCTTTCTCTGTAATACAAATCCGAGAGATTTCTGTATGAAACCTGAAATGCACTTTGGACTTTACTGGAGAAATTTCAGATTAGAACTTAACGCTGCAAAGAATTTTTGATAAGACGAATGGCGTCATTTCCAGGTAAAGTCATAGGACGAAGACACTTTTAAATCAGTAGTGAGAAGTGATATTCCGACTCAAAATAACACCTTTCAACATTTCTACCGTTATGTTATGACTGAACTACGGCGTATAGTCTCTCTCTCTCTCTCTCTCTCTCTCTCTCTCTCTCTCTCTCTCTCTCTCTCTCTCTCTGCACACAAAAGACCCTTTGTTTTTTTTATTGAGGGGAATCATTTTGTGCGATCTTTTGAAAAACATACACGCACACGCGTGTGCAAAACTGTGGTGCAGTTCCCTTTTTCTCCATTTGCAGTCCAATTATAATAATTATATATATTTTAACGTTTTTCATCCTTTTCTGTTATTATAAACAACTTTGGTTTTTCCAGTCATCATTAATATTTGCAAACGTAACCAGCTAATGCATCTTCTAATCATTTTGTTTTCGGAAATTTTGCTAAAATAAATTAAATTTAATCAATCGTGCGTGGACATACATACACACACATTTCCACACACACACACACACACACAGAGAGAGAGAGAGAGAGAGAGAGAGAGAGAGAGAGAGAGAGAGAGAGCCATCAACATGATATATGGTTGCAAAACATAAGACTTCGCAACGGAGAGTGGCCAGCTGGTTTAGAAACTTTACAAATGGACTTCTAATGAGCAAGTGTCTTCAGCAACGATTTCTTATTCTGTTGCAATTACTACACGAAAGGATTTTCCTCTCGCTGTTAGGTCGTTCGACGGAAGGCTTTATGTTTAGAAGTTCACTTGTGAAATGTAAGAAATAAAGTAAAACAGAACCTTAGCGTTATCGTTTCCTTTCATTTTTAATTTCGTAGTCGATTTCGTCTTCTTCTTCTTCTTCTTCTTCAAACTTGAGACTAGATATTCTCTTTGTTTTATGATCATCATTAATAATGTAGGGAAAAATAAATAGATAGGAATAGGATAATGTAAAGTTGTATTGGTAACTATTCCTAAATGCACGTACATTTGCTGTCATCCGTTGAATTGCTTAATGGCAAATTGTTTCCCGTCTGCCCTAATCAGTTTTGTGCACCGTGGAGCATACGACGCGACGTGCAGTTACGTGCTGTGAGGGTGAATGATGAAGGCATTCACTCTCGTTATCACATTGACTCTGTACTTTCAGTAAATAATTCTTGGAAGCTGGGTGGTTATGAGATGTTTAGTTTGCTCAACAAGGAACAACTCTCCCTGGGTGCTTCGAGTCATGTCGAGAATAATTATTATTATGCTCTGACTGTAAACAATGAATTTTTGAGTTTTGGGTGTTGTCGGGTTATTCTCAGGTGTTATTAAAAGGTTTATCCAAATCATTTCGAAATTGAGCTCTTGTCTTATGGAGTGCATTCAGATTCAAGTACAACTATCTCCGTAGGAGGGGGCCGGGTTTAGTACCGTCACTGCACCTAATGCGGTGCACTGTAGGCATTACTTAAAATCCTTTCCAGCGTCCCTTCGGCCCCTAGAAACAACCTCTTTCATTCCTTTTACTGTACCTCCGTTCATATTCTTTCTCCACCATCATACTTTCCACACTCTCTTAGCAATTGTTTCATAGTGCAACTGCAAAGTTTTCCTCCTGGTACACCTTTAAAATCTTTTTACTCAATTTCCCTATCGGCGCTGAATGACCTCCTAGGTCCCAGTTCTTGCCTTCGGCCTAAATTTTATTTTCGATTCCATTCCAAAGTTTAGCTGTTTTTCTCTACAGTTTTCTTGTATATTTTCTTTATAGATCATCATTACTTTTCATGGCTCATGCATTGCGGAGGTCTAGCCTAGTGTTTAGATATCCTGTGGGAGGCGGGGTCCGAATTTGCGTCTGTAGTTCAAAGGTGAACTGAAGATGATGTAGCAGGATACAAAGGAATAAGCGAAATTGCTTGGAATCGTTCTAAAAACCTTTTTTCCCGTTATCGCTTTTCCGTGCAGTTCCGATTGTTTCATAAGTCCCATTCTCGTTTTGGTTCTACCATTTTGACGTATGCGATTATAATGGCATAGAAAGGTTGAAGGACTAGAGGCGATTTTATATTTTAATAAATTGCAAATATTAATATATATATATATATATATATATATATATATACATTATATATATATATATATATATATATATATATATATATATATATATATATATATATATATATATATATATATATACATACACACTTTTTATAAACACACACAAATATATATCACGAAACTTCACTGTGTATATATATTCCTACTACTCGTGTTAGGCTTCAATTAGACGGGATGGTTTAGAAAAAAGAGATTTCACGTACAACAACAACAACAAAACATCGAGGGTGGTCATAGAGAGCGCCTTCATCAGCTGCTGTGAAACAACGATGGACGGCAACACAAGGAATAATTTTGTGGATAAGATCGCTTCTGAAATGATATACCGGAGTTTTAAGAAAACTTAAACAAACAGATGGACAGTAAGGGGATAAGGAACAATGAAGGATTAAGCATGCGACCAAGGAGATCAAGAAGACAGAAGGGAAGTGCAGGAAGTGCTGAAGAAGAACGGGCAGGTCATCTCAGGGATTAGAAAAAGGAAAATAGAATATGTTGGGAAGAGCACATATTTACCCGAGTGTCGCTGTCACCTCCTCACTGCATCGGTATCTCATGAAGAAGACTGTAGGACGTATGTCTTCGAAAGCTAGTGCTTGATAAATTGTACTCTGTGAAATTAAAGAATTGGAATATATGGTTGCAACGTTCAAATAGTGTTTTATGGGCCTTCTTATCTTCATATTATACTGTAGTATTACAGTAAAGCATTACATATATATTATACATATATATATATATATATATATATATATATATATATATATATATATATATATATATATATATATATATATATACATTACATTACACACCCACTATTTATATACATGTATGTGCGCCAGTATTCATGTATATATAGAATCTCAGGTCGTATTTAACTGTTCATATTTACAAGTCAGCTGCGTAAACATGTAAGTATAAATTGTTATTCACACTAATCCTGTTTGTTTACAAATGAGGACAAATGGAAACGTTCAGAAAAAGTCCCTGTATCACATTCACGCCAAAATAATCCACTCTCAGGTGTGTGTGTGTTTGTGTGTGTGTGTGTATGTATGAGAGAGAGAAAGAGAGAGAGAGAATTTTGACCACTCATTGTTATTTTGCATGTTTGCTGTTGCAGGTTCTGAAGAATCCTTTAAGCTTCCAATTTCTCTCGATTTGCTTCGCATCACTTTATTTTTTTTTTCTTTATCAAAGTTTTACGAATGCAGAAATGGGAAGACGATTGCTCTCGTTCATTTTATCGTGCACCTGTAAGGCTTTTGAAATCACTGAACTCTCCTGCTGGTGATGTTGCTGCTTTTAGCGAGAGAGAGAGAGAGAGAGAGAGAGAGAGAGAGAGAGAGAGAGAGAGAGAGACTCCCCCTTGTTTTATTAGACTTCCAGCTAAATGATTTGAGTGAAATGGCTTCAGACTATACTTCACAAAATCTCCGAAGAGTGTTCAGTAAACTTTGTGGCCATACCAGGATAAAACAATTGCTGGGTACCCAAGGGCAGCTTGGCATGAACTGAGGAGCTGATTGGCGTTTTCTTCCCCCAAGAGGATGGAAGGAGAGAAAGAAATAATGAAGCTGGAAGCAAGTTTCGACAATGGTTACAATCCACAGAGAGCCTTAACTTCCGACTGAAAGTCTTTCAATTACAGAGTTTTTCCTCTAATGAAGTTAAGGTGTGGAGGTAATTTCTGCTTAACTTTTTTTTTCATCTTTTTTTTTCTTATCTGATGCTGGTGTGTGTTTAGAAATACTACACAACTGCCCTCTGTTATTTCTCGTGTTTTGACAAATTGGATTAGGGCGACTCAAAACAGATAAAAATAGGCAAGAGTCAGGGGGTAGCTAAGTTCATCTTAGATATATCTTTAGATATTTTAGGAATTATTCCATGGATTGAGTGAGTATTCAGTTAGCTAAAGCCGATTAAATATTGAATTTTGGGCATAGGATTTTTATCGTTTTTTAATGGGACATATATATAATATAAATATACTGTCTAAATATATATATATATATATATATATATATATATATATATATATATATATATATATATAATATACACATACATATACATACATACACATACATACATACATACATACATACATACATACATACACCTCCACAGGTGAAAAAATAAGAGACTTGTTTCAGGTCCTGACTGGTTTCGACTTTATTTCTAAGCCATTGACGAAGGACTGATACAATATAAATGTTAGAGGGACAGTACGGAGAAATATATGAATCGTTGGAGACAAAAAAAAATAAGAATCCTTTTTTTTTTCATGCAAATATACCATCTTCCTTAAAATGTAAACATTTAACAAATTCCTTTTGAAATTATAGGATGAAGGTCACACAAGCCTCGACTGATATTCATGTTATGACCTTAACTTTTTTTTACTCCTTTAAAACTAGACTCAGTGATATTTCTTTTCAGTGAATCATTAGGATAAGATATCCCTCTTTAGGCCCTGCCCAATTGATTGTATGATCGTTCTCACTAACATACAAATATTTCACTGTTCACCTGTTCTCTTCCCTTCTCCAATTTTTTCTTTACAGTCTGACCGATATAAAAGTTATCACAAGACTTGCATGAAATTTTATATACACATTCTTTAGTGTTGCAGGGAAAGTTCTTTATAAGTACATGTTTTATTGTTTTTTTATTCTTAAGTGGTACAGTAACTCTAAATTGTCCAGAAGATGGGGGATATCTTTCATATTATTGACATATTATGATAGTGCAAACAATTTCTTTGTGTTGTAAGTTCCTTTTTTGCTTTGATTCAGAGTGTTTGTTTGCCGCTTCTAATACACTGACTGATACATTATGAGAACATTTCAATTTATTGCCTGGATTCCTATGCCTGTATTCCTGATTTTATCTGTTTCTTCATCAATATGTTAAGGGCTACATATAAGTAATGTTCTTAGAAACATAAATGTGAACTCTGATTTCTTAATTTTATTGTTTTGACCAGAATAAAAATGCACATAGGTATATATATCAGTAGTTTTCCTGTAAGCATTGTATTTAAACCCATTACTAGTTCTAGGTATCAGGCAGTCCAAAAAACACATATGCTTTCCACTTCTCTAGTAAATTTAATTGATGGTACAAATTCATTTAACATGTCGAAAAAGTTATATACGTTTCGTTCCCAGGCCATATACAAATTATATCGTAGACATACCTGAACCATACTACATTGCGTGGAATGATTTTGCTTAATATTTTGCTATAAAAAATTCCATATACAGATTACTTAACACTGTAGATAGCGTTACGCACTGTCATACCAAAATTTTCTGATTAAAATACCCCTTTGAATTCAGATTTTCATTCTTTTACTCATAATTTGACGAGTTATATTAGTGTTCTTGGGGAATGGCAGATCAGCTGTTTGTTTTCTAACGAATACGATTCAGTCCAGCAGATCGTCAATAGGTATTTTTATAAGTGAAGATAAATCAAAACTCTCAAACCTGGATTCACTATTAATCTGTATATTATTTAGCTTATTTATCAGGTGGTCATTATTCTTTGTATTACCATCAGGGATGGTACCAACCAGTTGGTTAATAATATCAACTAAGTACTTAGGTAGATTGTAAGATGCTGAATCAATTGGCTTAGCGGGAGAGTTTGTTTTGGTAGTTTTTATTGTGCCTTGCAAATATGGTAGCGATGGAGAGCTCATTCACAAAAAAATTGTTGCGATAGTTAAAAAATACAAAGACATTTTATAACATATAAGAAATTTGTAACATACAAGAAATTTATAACACACAAAACCTGCTTCTACTGCCATTTAATAATTATTTAAAAGATATTCCCCATCTGCTTAAGAATTTTAGAGTTAATGCAGCAATGAAAGCAACGAAACATGTATCTAATACATTGGAAAGAAACATCATTGACTAGTTTTTTAAAAGAAAGTTTCCCTAAGAGCATGAATATCAGTCAAGGCATGTATACACTTGATCCATTAATTTCAAAAGAAATAACGAAGGTAACCGAGAGACGGAAAATAGGGAAATGGGCTGCAGCTACGTTATCGGATTTGTAAATAGTTGACTTGTCACTAAAGTGGGTAGGACTGCCTACAAAACAACACCTGTCAGGTGCAAATCCTTGGTTGCCAAGCATCTGTATGTTCGTATGTACTGTCAGCATTATTTATATTTATATATATATATATATATATATATATATATATATATATATATATATATAAAGTATATGAGTATATATTTTTTCTATTGCTAAGCCATCTTCAGAGGACTGATGCAAATTGGTAAGAATTTCAACATATATGTACAGGATGTCCATAAAGTCATGGTGCAATTTAAAATCATTGTAGCTTCGTAAATGTACATGATAGAATTGATCTGTAAAAAGGATAAAAAAGTTTGATGGGTCTAGTTTTTCTGTCCTGAGGTTTTATTTATTATTTGTTTTATCAAATATTTTCAGAACTGCTGTTGACCCATGGCTTCCCTAGAAGAGAAAGTAAACTGCGTTCTTTTGTTGGCTTAGCTACAGTAAAATGTACTGTCGCTGTTCAAAGATGGTCTATAAACCAGTGCAATAAAGAAGTAGCACGCAGGAATTGCATAGTCAGGCGGATGAAGAATTTAAAGAAACAGGTTCTGTTATTCATAAACTACGGTCCGGTAGACTGTCGGTTGATAAAGGAGCTATTGCATCTGTAGAACAATCCTTTAAAAGAAGTCCGAGAAAGAGCTAAGATGATCAGCTTTGGAGATGAGGCTTTCAAAATCTACTGTGCATAAGATTCTGCGGAAAAAAAAACTTACAATGAAAGCGTGCTGAATCCAAACGCATCAAATGTTAGACGTGGATTATCATACATGACTTACTTTCTGTCATCGGTTCAGTGAAAGAATTAATCTGATTATGCATTTATGAATAATTTAATGTTCTCTGACGAAGCAACATTAGTGGAAAGGTCAACAGGCATAATTGTTCTGTTGAACATGAAAGAGACTCGCTCAAAAATGAATGTTTGGTGTGTTTTGGAAAAAAATCGAATCATAGGGCCATTCTTTTGTTGTTAATGGTGATAACTATTTAGAAATACTATAAAATTACTTTATTCCTATGCTTGAATAATTGGAACTCTTTGAAAATTCATTCAATGTCACTTTGCTCTGCAAGTTGGGCAGTTTTAAATGAGAAATTAATTATTTTGTCCTCCATGTTCACCAGATTTGACTCCATTGGGTTTCTTTTTATGGGGACACGTGAAAACTATTGTCTAGTCAACTAAGCCTCGATCTTAGAAGACCTGGAAGCAAGGCTAACTGATGTGACTGAAGGTATTACTGAAAATCAGCTGGAAATTGTTTTCCGAGAACTACACAATAGTATTTCTCTTTTTATTAGTAATGATGGTGGACTTGTTAATTTTACAAGACGAATAAAAAATTTAGGTCATTCTTCTTTCTTACCCAGTTTACAGATTAATTCTAACATGTATAGTTACGAAGCCACAGGTATTTTAAATTGCACCTGGGCTTTATGGGCACCCTGTATATAATTGTATATGTCGAATTACTACCAATTTGTATCCGTCCTCTGAAGATTACATAGCAAGCTGACACTGGTCAGATTTACAACCTTCTTTATTCTCCCAGTGGTGATTGAGACAATATATATATATATATATATTATATAGATATATATATATATATATATTATATATATATATATATATATATATATATATATATATATATATATATATATATATATATATATATAAATAATGTACATATGTATATATATTTATATATACTTATATATATCTATGTATATATAATATATATATTCTATATGGTATATTAATATTTATATATGTATATATGTATGTATACGCTCAAAACAATTTTTAATTATATAACTAGCCTGTACCAGTGCATACTCCGAGGAGTAAGAAAATTGTTAACCAAGTCGTATCGCACAGTCGCGAGTCGTCGCAATTAACGATCAATAACTATTCCATTAGTACTTCCTGACCATTGGCTGAGAGTTCTGGCCTCAGCAGTGGCCTGTGAGGCCTCTAATGACCTCTAGGACCTCGTTATCAAGTGGTTGCTGGTAATTATGGCTCTCCTCGAAAGTTCTTGGTCTTTCGTCTGGCTTCCAGTTCTTCTTTGAGTTACTGTAGAGTGACTGGCTTCCTCCTATCAACTCGGAGCTTAATGTTAATGTTTCTTGCCCCCTTTTCTTCGAAGAGAGCGCAAATGATTCATGTATTTTAATCATCTATTGCAGTCATAGAGGAGATGTTATTTTTATGAGGTCTCTTCTTTGCTTACTCATGTTCTTACTTGACCTGTTAAGGACTGATAATGTGCCCAACTATTAAAAGGGTTTTCCTTATTTTTCTGTATGGCTTTCTTTCTTTGTTGATATCCCTACATTTATGAGCTGCGATCATCCTAATCTTCTCCCAAGTGAGATTATTCTACTAATGCTGTAATCTCATGGAAGAAATATAAAATGATTGTTGTGCTTGGTAGCCTCAAAGTAAAAGATATTATTAATAAATACATTATAATTATGTATATATTTATATATAGTACACATCCCCACAGACACAGAGAATGGAAAAAATTGACACAATTCTCCTCTTCGCCGGAAATTTAGACTCCCTCAACTGAGCTTCGGCTGTCCCGGAGTCGAGTAGCGAAACCTGTAACTAGTGGCACCTTCGCCTTATCAATCACACTTAAGAGATTCAGCAAACACTCGATGCCTGTGCAAGCAATGCTCTTCAAGAGCGGTTAAGAGCAAACCGTTGATAAAAATAAAAACGCTCCACTGTATCTTGTTGAAGAAAGATTTCTTCGCAACATTGAGCCAATATTCATGTCTGTGTATATTGTATATATATATATATATATATATATATATATATATATATATATATATATATATATATATATATATATATATATATATATATATACATATATATTTATGTAAATGTATATGTATGTACATATACATATATATATGTGTGTGTGTATGTATGCTGTGTATTCATATCATTGATCACTTCAAGCTTATATCTGAGCGGGACAATGCCAAAACATCATTGTAAACACCTCTCTCTCTCTCTCTCTCTCTCTCTCTCTCTCTCTCTCTCTCTCTCTCTCTCTCTCTCTCTCTCTCTCTCTCTCTCTCACCGGAACTGGTGTATTTTTGTTTTCGGGTCTGAATGACATTGGAAGTCTTATGCAAAAATTCGTTATTAAACTTTGCCGTGAAGAAATTATTCTACTAGATTAAGCGAGGTCGGAAAAGGATAAGTTGAAACATTATTCTTTACGATTTTCACTAGTGTACTAAGGTGTGTGTGTGTATAATATATATATACATATATATATATGATGAATATATATTTATATTATATATATATATATATATATATATATATATATATATATATATATATATATATATATATATATATATATATATAAATAAATGTTTCATCTATCGGTGGCTATTGTTTTCTAGCAACAACGTAGTCATCGTTGGTACTTTCATTGTTATTTGATAAAACATTTCATGAGAAATGTAGCTGTTGCATTTTATATTTACTTTCACTATGTGTCTTTGTTGCAAGATAATGAATTTTTTAAAACAAATAAGCAAAAATTACGCAAAGTGACATTCATTAAAAATTTGTGAAATTATGTGGCCGTAATTATCCAGAGACTAATCAGAATGGATGCCTTCAGTTAGTTGCGTGTACAGAATGTGTTAATTCATGGAAATCTATGACATTCTTTTGTTGAAAATTTACTTTAATGAAGTAGTAATGAATTACATGTCACATTATCCTCAGGTTTAAAGGATGCAGCCTTCACCTGCTCTGTGAAGTTTGGAACAGCAAACACATCCAGTGAGTGGTCTCTCGCTGTCCTTGTTTTCACGTGTGTGTTTGTGTGTGTGTGCGTGTGTGTTTGTGTCTGAGTATATCCCAGTATCTCGAGTACGACGGAGCAAATCTGAATGAGTACAAGCAACACTCAAACGCTCGAGACTTGGAATTAACACCATCCGTGTATGCAGCCTTTCATCTGTGTTTTACGTGCTGCTGCTCGTTGAAGCAAGAGCCCGTGCTGGCGAGAACAAAAAAACTTATCCGAAAAAGCTTCGTAACCTGAGGACTGGAGCGCGAGTTAGCCGTTAGCGGCACGTTTTCACAGATCACAATTCACAATCAAGAGAATAAAAGGGGGGCGGGGTAGTGAACGTCAAGGTGGGGAAGGGAGGGGGGGGGAGAGGAAAAATGAGAAAAGACGACGAAGAAGTTCGCATCTTATGCATAAAGTCCCATTTCCACTGATTCTGACTCATGAGAAGGACATTACACAGGCCCTGGTGGAGCTTCAAATGCTATGGCACTGGCTGGTGTGTATGTCGTCATTTTCATACGTTCTTATTTGCCATCCTCTTAGTTGTTTTTAAGGAAATAGGCTATATAGATGTATATATATAAACAGATATACGGTATATATGTGTATATATATATATATATATATTTATATATATATATGTATTTATATATATATATATATATATATATATATATATATATATATATATATATAT
The DNA here is from genome assembly GCF_040412425.1 of Macrobrachium rosenbergii. Classification (NCBI taxonomy): domain Eukaryota; kingdom Metazoa; phylum Arthropoda; class Malacostraca; order Decapoda; family Palaemonidae; genus Macrobrachium; species Macrobrachium rosenbergii. Next base: position 13,925,894 of record NC_089763.1, on the reverse strand, counting down.
ACTATATATATATAGATATACAGTATATATACATTATATATATATATATATATATATATATATATATATATATATATATATATATATATATATATATATATATATATATATATATATATATATATATATATATATATATATATATATATATATTTATTACTGTATACACATACATACTTGTATGTATGTATGTACGTATAACAGTTTATATACTATATGTATATTTTTATATATAACATATGTATATATATTATGTATATGCATATAGATGTATACACACACAAACATGCGCACATACATACATACGTACACGCTAGTGGTAATTGTCAACGCATTGAGAGTAACAGAAAATATAATAATTAGGCGTGCCATCTTCATATGTATTATTTCTGAAGTCACCTTACCCCTGTTCATAACTGGGATAATTAGCGTAATAGCTATGAAAATGATCACAGTGAGTGCAGTACTGCTGTTACTGATTCTAGTAACGACTATCATAACAACAGGAGGAATAATGTTTATGATGATGAACAGTACTTTATTATTCCGTCATTTATCGTCGTTCGTAAACTTAGAATGGCGTTTTGCAGTTGCTCTACAGCCTGTGTAACGCCAGTTTCTATAAGTCTATCAATTATGTATATCGCATTTTCAATTATGTATTCCTTTGCTTTTCTCAGTGTTTCCACTTTGGTTTTCTTTCGTGGTTATTTACAACACCATGTATTATGTGCATTTCTTCTTGCCGGTTTGCTCTCTTTTCTACTCTTTTATTTTTGTTATATTCCATAGTTTATCATCTTTTTCCGAATTAATTTGTGTGATAGTTACATCCCTATTATTATTATACTGGTATATATATATATATATATATATATATATATATATATATATATATATATATATATTATATATATATATATATATCAATAATTTATATATATATATATATATTTATTTATTTATATATACAATAATTTATATATGTATATATATATATTTATTTATTCCATATATATACATACATATATATGTATACATACACATGATATATGTATATATATCATATGTGTATGCATACATATATATATGTATACATACACATATATTATATATATGTATATATATATATGTGTATATATACACACACACATATATATATATATATATATGTATGTATATATATATATATATATATATATATATATATATATATATATATATGTGTATGTATATATATATATATATATATATATATATATATATATATATATATATATATATATATATATATATATATATATATATACATACTGATTCGCTGCCAGTGCCGTAGGCGCGTCATGGTTTGCTACTTAATGCACGGACGAGCATCAATTTGAGCAGGGTTAGGTATTCCAAGCTGGATTCTCTCTCATCGGAAAGTTTGCAAATGCATCGTTCGCTGTTGCGTGTTTCTTTATGCCTGGGCTGCCTGGTGTCATTCAGCGCAAGTTTTTTTATATGTATGCGTTTGCTGCAGGTACGTTTTTGAAGCGAGTGCCAATGGGGAGTAGGTAACAGTTTCTAATGGGAATTTTTTTTTTTAATAATAATTTTTTGGGGGTTATCAGGATGTAAGTTTATTGACTGCCATTTTGAGTGGTAGTGGGTGATGAATTTACCTTGAAATGTAGAAAACCATCCAGTCACCGACAGTATTTTTAATAAGGCTTTATGTGTCTAGCTTCTGGAGATCCGAATGACCCGCAATTGGTATGATGAAATATCTGTAACTGGAGGAGAGAAGGACGAAAGAATGTTGTCACTCCCGAATGTTTATGGTCGCTATGTCTTCGGGTCTCTTAAATTAAAAACTTCTTCAGAAGAAAGTTTTGAATTATAAACTTTTCTCCCTTTTGGAAAGCTCGCGCTAGGAATTTCAACTGAAAGGGAGAAAGTACGGCGGTAAGAGGGTTAGGAAAAGTAGGTGGAAAGGTCACAGAACTGAAGCAGTTGGAGGGAACCGGAGGAAGTAGTGGTGAAAAAACGAAGTGGAAGAACTTGGCAATAAGAGGATAGAAGTTTATCTTATGGCAAGAATTAAGAAAAAAAAAAGACAGTTTTGAGTTTGCAGTTTTTCTTATGTCCAAAAAATAAAGAACCTCGTTCATAAGACTCTTGTCCCCGTAGGGTGGAGTGCCGTCAGTATACCTCATGCGGTGCACTGTAGGCATTATTTAAGGTTCTTTGCAATGTAACTTCTGCCCCTAACTTCAACCCCTTTCATTCCGTTTACTGTACTTATCTATTATACTCTTTCATCCATCTTACTTTCCACCCTCTCCTAACAATATTGTTTCATAGTGCAACTGACAGGTTTTCCTCCTGTTACACCTCTCAGACCTTTAACTGTCAATTAACGTTTCAGCGCTGAATGACCCCACAGGTCCCAGTGCTTGCCCTTTGGCCTAAATTTTATATATTCTTTCCTATTCTATAAGACTCTTGTGGCCGTAAGATTCTTGAGACTTCATTTATTTTTTCATACTTTATAAATTTAAAAATTTTGCTTAGGACCGAAGTAGATTTATTTTGAAGAAAGATTTGCCTTTGTTGAGGGAGAGCTTACATGCCTTTGTGAAAACGGAAGAGAGAGTTTCAGGATTCACTAAGTTAAGTGTACCTTAGTTTTACCAGACCACTGAGCTGATTAACAGCTCTCCTAGGGCTGGCCCGAAGGATTAGACTTATTTTACGCGGCTAAGAACCCAATTGGTTACTTAGCTACGGGACCTACAGCTTATTGTGGAATCCAAACCACATTATAGCGAGAAATGAATTTCTATCACCAGAAATAAATTCCTCTAACTCTTCATCAGCCGGCCGGGGACTCGAACTCGGGCCTGGCGAGTGCCAGTCCACACCTCTACCGACTCGCCCTCACTGAGCGGTGATAATTTTAAAAAGAAAGGTTACGAAATAAGGTGAATGCTTGCAAACAGCACCGTAGCAGAATTTTTCCTTCTCTAAGATGACTTCTTGGCACCCGTCAGGCTTCGCTTTCCCACATTTACTCTGGAAATCCTCTTGGGATTGACGTGGTTCAGTGTCGGTTTCTTCTCTTTCTGCCAAACTTCGGAATTCTCTCGACGCTTCTGACTTTCCTGGTTTATAAAACCTTACTTGATGTTTTCCTTTTCTTTTCTCTTCTTTTCCTCAGGCCTGGACTGGAAAAGGCATTAGGTTTTCCGCTCCTTAGGCCTCTGCCTGCACAACAAAAGGCGGGAATGAATGAAGAAAAAGATGACCAACAGAAGTCAGAAGAAGCGATAAAAGGAAACGGGAATGCCCAGATATCCAGAACATTCGAGGAATGCGCGAAGGAACTGCTCGATGAAAGGGGTTGGGAGAGAAGATATGGGAGGATAGAGGGGATAGGGCTAGAAGGAAGGGTGGTGGGGCGGGGGTTGCTGAAGATGGTATTTTAGTGAAAGACCCAGGTCGGGAAACTCAAGGACACGTGCTTGACCTCGAGTGACCTCATTACTTCCCGTAACCAAGATGACGTAAAAGTAAGATACATTTTTGTCTCTCTCTTTCCTCATTGACTTCAGGAAGTGTTATTAACTGTTTACCGTTTTTCAGCAAAAATATTGTTAATTCTTACATTTTACTTTTATTTTCTTGTGTATTTCATGTTACACCTAAGAGTGAGACTGTTGGAAATGCTTGCTACTAAGTTTATCTGTAAACATGCTAACTTTCCATTCTCTCTCAATTAGTAGTTCATTTTCGACTTGGAATTTATTCATGTATGTAAATCATAGGCTCTAGTTTTCTTCGAATGAACGGTGATCGGTTCCTATTCATGCAGACTGTTTTATTCGGTGAAAATTGTCAAGGAAAGCAAAAAGACATTTAGGTAGACACATCTTTCGTTCTTAGTTTTCTTTGATCTCTCAGATAAGCAGACAAAAATGTTTCGTGATTTCCACTGTTATGATATATCACCAGAGAGTGAGTTGCCTTTTGAAAGCTGGACTTACGTATAAAGATGAATATCGCATCGACTTTTACGTACGTCAGGAATGTTGAAAGGAGATGAAAAATTCATATATTCAGTTACAGGTGGGAAAATACCCTCCCTCATACGATCTGGGCTTCAGTCTTCTGACCCCGTAGGGAGGGAGTGTCGTCAGTGCACTCAGTTGGTGCACTGAAGGCATTTCTTTGCAGCGTCCCTTCCGCCCCCAGCAGCAACCCCTTCATTTCTTTTACTGTACCTTCGTTCATATTCTCCTTCTTCCATGTTACTTTCCACCCTCTCCTAACAATTGTTTCATAGTGCAGCTGCGAGGTTGTCGTCTTGCTACCCCTTCAAAACCTTTTACTCCCAATTTACCTTCCAGCACTGAATGACCTCATAGGTCCCGGTGCTTGGCTTTTGATCTAAGTTTTATATTCCAATTCCATTTCTATTTGAGCCTCGGGACTAAAGAAAGACCGAAATATTATGAAAGAACACAGAGTTCTATAGCATCCAAAGAGAAATCTCGGAAAATAGCTGCTCGAGCTTCGACCGCCGCTCTTTGGCATTTCGAGTCCCTAACAAAGAGGAGTATGTTTCTCAAAAGAAATAACCATCCGAAATATAAAGTCAGAAATATCCCAGCGATTTTCTAGGGAGCGACTTTTCTCAAATATAATCGTGAAGCAAATATTTTCACTGGTAAATGGATAATTGGGTATAATGCGCTCTGACTGGCCTCTTTCAAGTTTGAAACATCCGCGGTCGATTCAAAAAGGCCTTTGATAAAACGCAGAGGCGTAAGAGATTAAATTGGAAGCCCAAGAATAATGAAGGTAGGAATTTCTTGTTTGCCTCTCTTTCTATGATAACATTTCATGAATAGGGATCTCGACTATAAGTATCCGGGTGTGTACTTTCAGATTTCGTCATGCCATTAAAGTGTAGAGGCTGCAGCAGCGTTCCCTTTTGATCAAGGGCAAATTGTTTGCTCTTACCCGTTCTTTGAGATTCTGATCCACGGTAAAATGGCTTGACTTATGCTCAGTATAATCTAGAGGAGTTTTAGAGCCTCCAATATACGAAAAGACTTTGATGGCAAGTAGGCTCTCAGATCTAAATTTAAATTTCATACGAAGGAGTAACTTGCTGATGACTTACGTAACCCCTTTCGTTCTGAAAATGTGGAGGGGGAAAACAATAGGCATTTTGGATAGTGGTTACCAGAGGATTAGTGAATTTTATAAAGTACTTGAACTCTAAAAGAAATGATGCACTACAAAAAAAGCTGTTAACGTAACTGGCATCTAACTGAAAAGCTCTTCTAACGGGAGTTTTCGTTGATTTCAAACCAGAAGCAATAAAGTGACTGTATCAGTTTCTAAAAAGACCATTTTACTTTTCTATCTTTTTTTATCACGCCATTAACCAACTCATATCTTTAATAACGTGAAAAATTGGTTTATCAATATTCATGTGACGTGACAGAAATAAACATTTTTTTATAAGAAAGGTTGGATGATCCCTCACTGTTCGCATTATTTCATGACGCTGTGTTTTTCTGAGAAAAAATAATGACTTTCCATAGGAACAACCGAGCGTCCTCAAGTTCTTGAAGTTTGGTCGATAGGCTGGTTTAAAACATGAAAGTACCCCATTATTTTTTTATTAAATGGTTTTTGCGCTGTTGCTGTCGTGAAATACTTGTAGGCCATTATGTAAATGTTTATGAAATATACATAAATACTGTATATATATATATATAAATTTTATATATAAATATATATATTATATATACTTATATATATATATATATAAATATATATATATATATATATATATATATATATATATATATATATATATATATATATATATATATATATATATATATATATATGCATATATATATATGCATTTATATATATATATATATATATATATATATATATATATATATATATATATATATATATATGCACACATTTATATATATGTATATATAAACATACATACATATGTATATATATACATATATATTACATATATATATATATATATATATATATATATATATATAATGTATATTATATATATATATATATATATATATATATATATATATATATATATATAATATATATTATATATATAATGTATATTATATATATATATATATATATATATATATATATATATACATATATACATACATACATATATACATACATACATATACATATACATACATACATATTACATACATACATACATACATACATACATATACTGTATATATGTATGTATGTATGTACCATGTCTTTGTATATGAATATATATGATTGAATTAAGATACATATATTTTGGAAACTCTGACTTAGCATCGTGCAGCTTCAACAAATACTGTTGAAATAATCTGTCTAAAAATGTTGCCTGTAATGTTATCATGACCTTGAAAATGTATTTCTTTGAGAAAAAAATGGACTGTATTTTAAAATAACATGACAGCTATAAAGTCATTTGTGAGAAAAATGAGTGTCCCTGACCGTGCTGTTCGACATGATTTGAAAAGATAAAAGAGAAAAAGTCAACCTGTTTATTTCCTGTACGGGCCGCTCTTATTTGGCCCTTGATTTTTGCACAATGATCTGAAGAGTCGTCAGTGTTTTAAAATGGACGTGCTTAATTCCCAAAATAACCTTGCGGGAATCGTGGAATTGGGTTGAATGAGAACAGGTTATTGTATGATTGACGTGAATGGCAGCAGTGTGTTATATCGTCATCTGATAAATGGTTTACTGTTAGTATGAAAGATGGAGAACTCAGTAACTACAAACCCACTATTGGGTCTGCCCCAATATTTCCACCCTCAACTGTGCTTCAAGCTCTTTCCTGATTGCCCTCTTCCACCCATGTTCTGCCTTATCATAAAACTACGCAGTGGAAAGATTGTTGAAATCTACTTCAGGAACTGAGCTGACTTTATACATTTCTTCTGAAGTGACACCATTGTTATGAATGCCTTTTAAAATCTTTATTAATTTTACCAGAAAAAGTAGAACTGCGTTAGATCCGTGCTGACAGCCGTGATGGACCAGATATTAGAAATTTTGAAGATGGCACCGTTATTGTCCTAAGTGATCGTTTTGTATGTACTTAAATTAGAAATTTTGAAGATGGCACCGTTATTATCGTAAGTGATCGTTTTGTACGTACTTAAATTAGAAATTTTGAAGATGGCACCGTTATCCTAAGTGATCGTTTTGTACGTACTTAAATTAGAAATTTTGAAGATGGCACCGTTATTATCCTGAAGTGATCGTTTTGTACGTACTAAATTAGAAGTTTTGAAGATGGCACCGTTATTATCCTAAGCGATCGTTTTGTATGTACTTAAATTAGAAATTTTGAAGATGGCACCGTTATTATCCTAAGTGATCGTTTTGTATGTACTTAAAGATTTTTTTTTTTATATAGGAAAATATCTGAATATCTGTATTATGAGAAAAAAAGATTAAAGAATGACTTCTTACCTAAAAAGGAATTCATGACAATGAATTACCCCCGAAATAATAGTTTATCAGCGTTGACAAAGTTACGGCTGTGTACTAGTTTGGAAATAGGAAGAAAAATGACTTGGGCAAGAATCCATGCCCTCCTGCCTTTGAAGCTGGCTCTCTCTCTCCTCTCTCTCTCTCCTCCTCTCTCTCTCACTCTCTCTCTCTCTCTCTTTATACTTTGTACTCACTGCAACGCCATGATGCATGGTATGTAACCGGCCTGGGACGGAGAGCTAGAGTTCTGTTCTTTTAAAAAAAGTATCTTGAGATATAATATATATATATATATATACGCATATAATATATATATATTCTATATATATGTACACACATATAATATATATATATATATATATTTATATAATATATAGATATATATATATATATATATATATATATTTATATATATATATATATATATATATATACACATATACACACACACACATACAAAACACAACACACACACACACACACACACACACACACACACACACACACACACACACACACACACACAACACAAACACAAAACACACACACACACACATGCACTCACGAATACACAAAAATACATACATACATAAACAACCAAGGCTGCAAATATCCGTACTTTTATCCATATCTATATGCCTGTTTATGCATTCATCAGTCAGTACATGAATAGATAAACAGATAGAATGACATACCGATAGAAAGGAAAGGAACGTTTGCTGAGAGAGCATTCTTGAATAAATAGCGGTGATTTATATTTTCCGGATAAAATAAATGTTTGAGCCCTTGGTGGCTGCAGCAGCGGCAGCCTTTGCTTTCGCTCCCTTGATATGCGATAGGTATAACTCTCATGGGTGAAAGGTGTGTCATACCGCCGCCTAAAGTGAGAGCTGACTTAAAGCATTTTGCTTTTGCCAGTTTGCACCATATATACCATATATATATATATATATATATATATATATATATATATATATATATACATACATACATACATACATACATACATACATACAAACACACACACACACGCACACACACATACACATACTCACACACACGCGAACATTGTTTCTGGAAATTTTAAATAAAACAAAATAAGCAGTATTACAAGTAAGCAAAAAACTTTAAATGAATTGTTGAATTGAAAGAACAGAGGGAATCATTTTGGTCGACTGGATTTTGAGCTTCATTATATCATTATATTTTAGCAATAAACTCCTAATAAAAATGAAGGATACTTTTGCTGTACTCACTTGTTACCTCATGATTCGTTACTTGCTGTCTGATAAAATCTAAATTAGTTTTTAAAGAAGCAAGTTAATAATTGCCCGAAGTTTCTTCGGCGCAGTGGAGTTTTCTGCACAGCGTATAATGCTGTATGAAACTCTAAGCCGCGGCCCATGCAAATTTCAGGCACGGCCAGATGGTGGCCTGTGTTGTAGGCACCTATAGCGGTGCCAGGTGCACGGTCATGGCTAACTTTAACTTTAAATAATATAAAAACTACTGAGGCTACAGGGCTGCAATTTGTTATGTTTGATGATTGAAGGGTAGATGATCAACATACCTATTTGCAGCCCTCTAGCCTCACTAATTTTGAAGACATGAGGGCGGACAGAAAAAATGCGGACGGACAGACAAATAGCCATCTCAGTAATTTTCTTTTACAAAAAACTAAAACTGAGGGTAGTCTTCGGAATCGCCCAGTTAATATGCCGATATATTTTAGGACTATTTAAAAGCGATGCAAATAAAGTTGTTGGGAAGAAGCAGAGAGGAGGAACAGATGAATGATGGGTATTAATCGCTTCATCGTGTTTCGAAATCAAGAAAGAAAAAAGAAATCGCCTTTCATCAACAAATGAAGAATCTCTGAAATTTTAATCCTGAAATACTTAAGCATTTCAACATATACCCCTGAAGGAAAACTCGCCAAGAATCTTTGACTGGAGAAATACACATGTTTTACATATGAAAGGCCGTTGCGCCTTTTCCCCCCAATTTTTTTTTTTTTTTTTGAAAGATGAGAGTGATATCTTATAAGGGAAGCGCATAATTATAGTTTTCAGGAAAATGTGATAATATCCTTTGAAGGCGCTTTGATGACGTTTTTGAAGACGAAATGATAAATTCATCGCCTTTGATGATAATTTCGAATGGCGTGTTGAGTAGGATTTTGAACTTTATTAAAAAAATCTCAGGAAAATTCTTGACTTATCTTCATGGTAAAAATAGTATATCTTTGTGATTTGGAAAAATGGTGGTGCGACCTCCTACGCAAGCGTATGTTTGTTTATAAAACCGTCAGAATTCACAATACATCCTGGAGAAATTATAGGATAGGTTAAACACATGTATGTTAAAATACCGGATTTCTCAGGAACAGTATTAAATATGGTTCTACTTAGAAATGCATTATTTTGCGCATTTTTAATACATACTCTGCTTCTGGATGAGTAATTTCGCTCATCAAACCATGATTAAATTGCATAAATCGCATCATGTATCTAGGCATAAGAATATGAAGCACCATATGATATTTGTCGAGCAATGCATGAACCCACTAACATGCAACATTTATTCAACAATATGGAAGCCCTCACTTGCCAGTTTGGGAACCGGAAGATCTGAAGACATCAAAAAGTCTCCAGCATTGAGTGAAATCTGGGATCACCCAAAAGACGCCTCTTGAGAAAATATTCGCCTTTAAAAGAAGCCTCTCCTCCCCCGTCACCCCTTCATTTTAGTTTTCTGTAAAAGAAAACCATTGTGCCGGCTTTGTCTGTCCGTCCGCACTTTTCCTGTCCGCCCTCAGATCTTAAAAACTACTGAGGCTAGAAGCTGCAAATTGGTATGTTGATCATCCACCCTCCAATTATCAAACATACCAAATTGCAGCCCTCTAGCCTCAGTAATTTACCAAATTGCAGCCCTCTAGCCTCAGTAGTTTTTTTTTTATTGTAGGTAAGGTAAAAGTTAGCCATAATCGTGCTTCTGGTAACGATGTAGGACAGGCCACCACCGGGCCGTGGTTAAAGTTTCATACAACATTATACCGAAACCACAGGAAAATGGATCTATTTTCTGTGACCTTGATTATACGCTGTAGCGGCTGTACAGAAAACTCTATTGCGTCGGAGAAACATCGGCACATTTTTCACTTGTTTTCCTCACAAGCGCTGTGCTTTATAAACCAGCGAGCATCAAGCCCGCGCCTGTGACTCTGGAAGAGGACCTTTTTGAATCTGATGGTTTCGAGAATGTGAACAACCCCCAACTTTTTCTCGCCATCCTTCAATTTAGGCAGTACTTTTACTTTGCCCGTATTCTTTTCCAATTTTGTAGATTTTTCGTTGATTTATATATTTTTCTGATAAGAAGGGTTGATGATTATTTTCGATTGTTCTGATGTCGTGAATTGGATGTTTTTGGTTCTAAAAGACTGTATGAAGTATTCTTCATCTCGTGGCAGACGAGATTTCTTAGTTGGGGCAAAGAGCACTCGGGTTTTCATTCACTTTTCTTTAACAATAATTTCATAATATGGATAGTCATATATTACTGGACTGTAACCAAAGATACATCTAAATGCTCATACCTTTCCGTAAGTAAACAATAGAAATATACTCCTGGTGATTTAATATAGTATGCATAAAGTTTAAACGGTCTTTAGCTATTACTTGATTACGTTTTTTTTTAATCTTTTTATTGTTACAGTAGGACTTGAAATAGACATCTGTAATTGTCACACTCACAGTCTTTTCACCAAAAATTTCTAGCAATAGCTTATAAAGTTTCCTCCCCGGGGATCGATTGCAGGCCTCTTGGTAGTAGGATTTGTGGGATATGTAAGAAGTTTTTATACGTCTAGACAGTTGAAAGTAACTCTGATGAAGAGGGAGCTATATTTTGATGAATGGTGAAAGAATGGGTGAGGCAAGTAGTATAGGTGTGTGGTGGTGAAGTAACTGATGCTGGTGGGAAGAGTTGATTCTCAGAATAAGTAAAGAGAGGAATGTGAGTGTGGAAGTCTGCAGAAAGAATTATTAGAAGGACTGTGGAAGGAAGAGCTGGAATGCATGATGGGATTGTTGAGCCATCTCAAATGAATGGAACTGGAGTGTGGCTGTGAAATGCGAAATAAAGAAAAAAGTTTGAAATTGTCGAAATGATTGTTTGCTTAGGTATGTTGTATAAGAAGAATCAGAACAGAGAGTAATGTGAAGATTCATAGAGGTAGTAAAAATGTCATCCTATTTAAAGGATATTAGATCGGAGTGACTTGATATGGTTCAGTCATTTGGAGAGAATGGGAGATGATACGTTGGTGAAGAGTGCATAGTGCGGAAGTAATAGGAGGAGGAGGAGGAAGAGCAGGAGAAGAGAAAGAACTAGAAAGAGCTTGACTGATAGATTCAAATAAGTTTTGGAGAAGAAGGTGTTAGGGAGATTTAACTTTCTGCTCACAAGCCTTCCGTGTATGTGTATGAATTAGGAAAGTTTCCTGCACAGTGGGTTCATCCTCGAATAAACATTCAAAGTATGTGGCAGTGACTATGTTTTGTTTTTTCTCGTAAGCCATCCCTTTTAGGGGAAACGGCTTTGTGCTGAAAAGGGCAAAAATGACTGGCATGTGGGGAGGCAAAATACACAGCAAATTGAAAATTGCAGAGAGAGAGAGAGAGAGAGAGAGAGAGAGAGAGATGGCAACAGAATTCAAAAGCCAGAAAAAGTCACCGAAATGGAAAAACATAAAAATCAACGAAATGCAGAACCAATAAAAAAAAAAAGCGAAAAAAAGCAGACAACAGAAACAAAGAAGAGTGGAAAGAAT
>NC_089763.1:13863494-13908494 GCF_040412425.1 Macrobrachium rosenbergii | reverse complement strand
ATTTAATTTTCATTTACTAAGATGCTCTTTTCAAATCTTGTGTAATTCTTGATAGTTTAAATTTTGCTTGATTTAATTTCTTGTTAAACTTTGTAATTTAACTCAAGAATTAATTAAATTTTGTTGTTGTTTTCAAGTAATAGTAAATTTTTTCAGATTGTGAATTCTAGTTATAAATTTTGAATTTAAAAATAAATTTTTTGTACTTAAAGTTTTTAAAAAATGGTATTTCATTTATTGAATACCAGTGAATAGGATTAATTGTGTGCACAAGGCAAAATGATAAGCCTGTTTTGTTCCTTTAGTTTTGCTGCAATGAATTAAGACCAGGGAAACAGTTAAAGTTGTTTGGTGGAGTGATGCCCTTTTGCTCTAGTATATTTCCTGTTTAACTGTTGATACCTCACACTTGTCTTGATAAACTTAGTTTGATTTTTCACATGATTAATAAGCTTTTTAAGGGATCACTGTTACCTTTAGGGTACTCAGTTGTAATTTTTATTGTTATGAGAGTTCAGGCATCTGGCTGAAGTGAGGTAAATTTTTGAATTCTGTGATTAGTTGTGTAATAACCAGGTACTTGGTACACTTCCTAAGAATAGAATTTTTGGTGCCCAGACCCGGGAACAAAACAAAAAATATCACTGGTTTGTTGTTTATACTGGTGGTGTTCTGGGTATATTTTGATAGGAGGGTGACCACATAATTATTTTTGCATTGTATTGTGAGTTATTTAGTTGAGCAACTTAAAGAAAACAGCTCTGTTGAATGTGCAGAAGTTTTTAGCTGCTCCTTCCATCCAAGAGGTATCTGAATCCAACCCGACTAAGGCACAGTGGACTGCTTTAGCAGTGGCATGTTGGGATAATGTGTCTAGTGGTATGATTAAGGCGCAAATCAGATGCACTGCAGTCCAAGCATTGATGGACTCTGGTAAATTAGATGAAGAGTTAGGAGAGGCACAAGAATTGTTGAATGCGGCTGAGGCAGAATTTATAAATAAGCAAGAGGAAAAGAAAGAGTAAAGTGACATAGAGGTAGAGCTTAGATGCATAGCTGCAGAAGAAAGCTTGATTAAGCTGGAAATGCAAGCAGGAAAAGAAAGAGAGGAAAGAGAAGAAAGTTTTAGCTGAGAATGCTGGCAGAAAGAGAAAGAGAAGAAAAGGAGAAAAGAAAAAGAGAAACAGAAGCAGCAAGAGAAAAGAGAAACAAAAGAAAGGGAAGAAGAAAGAGCAGCAGAAGAAGAAAGAGAATAAAGCAAGACATGAAAAGGAGATGGAGTTAATAAAAGCTTGATCCACATTACCTGTAACACCGTCTAACCCTACCCAAGGTAGTTCAGACTCTGTATTTGATGTAGTAAGAGTGCATAAGTTAATTCCAAAGTTTACAGAAGAAGTTCCAGGTGAGTTTTTTTGATCAGTTTGAAAAAGTGGCTTCATGTATGGGATGGCCAGAAGATAAATGGTCAGTCTTGTTACAGTGTGTTCTCACTGGTAAAGGAAGAAGTGCCTATTTAGTCTTATCAGCTGATCAGTGTAAAGAGTACAAGGTACTCAAACACAATGTGCTACAAGTTTACCAGATGACCCCTGAATATTACAATGAAAGATTCAGATCTTTGAGAAAGGATGACGATGACTTTCTTAGATTATGCCTACAAAGTAAGAAGATGTTTAAAGCGATGGTTGGAGGCTGCTAAAGTTAAATCTATGGACGAACTTGAGGAGTTGGTAGTCCTAGAGTAATATCTGAGACGAATTCTTGAACACATAAGAGCCTATTTAAGAGAGAGAGAGGTTAAGAAACTTGACAAGGTGGCTACATTGAGTGAGGACTATAATATCATTTGTAGCAAAAGGAATTATAATGTCAGGTACCAGAACCAACAACGCACTGGTTTTAGGTCTCATCCAAATGTCAGGAACATTACGACTGGGAATCCTTCCAGTGGCAATGCCAGTACAAAGCCAGGAAATACCCCTCAGCAATCGAATGTTAAATCCTCATCATCCAGTTTCTCAAGACAGATACAGAAGTCTAATGTTGTCTGCTTTAAGTGTGGAAGAGCAGGACACTACAGTCGAGATTGTCATCAGCCACAGCAGCAGACCAAACCAGTTGGTCAAGTGGTTAAAGGTAACAAGGTGAAGCAAACTACGAAGAGCAGTGTTGGGAAGACTGAGACAGTTGGGAAGACTGAGACTAAACAAGCTGAGTGTTTAGCAACCAGTGGAAATGTAATCTCAAGCAGTGAGTGGCTGAGCAGCTTGGAGGCTTTTAAGCCATATATCTATGAAGGTACGCTAGCAACTCAAGGAGGGAGTGTGCAGGTACCAGTCAAGGTATTACGTGATATGGGAAGTAACCATAGTGTGGTAGTTCGTGGTGCTCACCCACAGTTGGAGAAGAATCTCATAGGAGATTAAGTTATTTTGAAGGGTATAGGAGGAGAAGAGGTAACTCTTATATGCCATGCCACTTGCACCTGTCGTGTGAATTGGCGACAGAGAATGTTGATTTTGCTGTAAAGGCCTCACTATCTGTTGAAGGTGTGCATGTTTTACTGCGTAATGAAGTTGGTGGTGTACCATTTGTTCCTTGTCCTATAGTGACAGACAAACCATTGAGGATTAGTCCTATGGTAGATTTAGAGAAGAAAAACCCCCACCTGTTTCCAAGTTGTGTAACTACCAAGAGTATGAAGAGAACTACATCTGCAAGTGAAGAAACTGACGATTTACCTGCAACAGAAGGATGAGTGAAGGATCTTTGAGCTTAGAAGAGTTGTTCCAGGAAAGTGAAGTTTCCCCTAGTGTTAACAATGAAGAGAGTTCCCAAGAAGAAGAGGAACCTGTTGTTGTTGAAGAGACTCAGAGTAGTCAGAGTGTTTCTGATGATAGTAGTGAAACTACAGTAGCAGAGTTAGCAGATATTGAGAGTTCAGTTCTTGAGGTTGGTCATGTGACTAGAGAGAAGCTAATGGAACTGCAGAAGAAAACAACGTTGGCTGATTTGTTCTTCATAGTTGTTGATCAAGAAGAGATGCAACAAACTCCTACCAGTTATTATCTAATGGAAGGATTGCTAATGAGGAAGCATCGACCTGCAGATATACCAGAAAATGCTGAATGGGGTGAATATCGTCAAATTTTGATTCCATATCCATTGAGGAAGCAAGTGGTAGCAGTAGCGCATGAGTCTGGACTTATGGGAATCAGGAAGACTGTTGAGAAGATTATGAAGTATTTTTTCTGGACTAGACTTCACAAGGATGTTAGCAGGTTTTGCAGAGTGTCACACATGCCTGATATCTGGAAAACCGAATGAAACCATCCGGAAAGCCACCTACAACCCATAGAAGTTAGAGGAGAACCCTTTAGCAAGGCGATTATAGATGTGGTTGGACCACATCTGAAAACAAAGAAAGGAAATGAATATCTGTTAACATTGTGTCCAGTGACAAGGTATCCTGAGGCGATTCCTGTGAGAAGTATAAGTGCAAAGGTAATTGCTGAGAAGTTGGTGGAGTTTTTCTCCAAGTTTGGAATACCAGAAATTGTGCAAAGTGGTAGAGGAACGAACTTCAAAAATGTTCCAGGATGTGATGAACTTGTTAGGAGTGAAACAACAGTTATCAACTGCTTGTCATCCAGAGATTCAAGGAGCCTTGGAAAGGTTCCACAAGACATTGAAAAGTATGTTAGCTAAGTATTGTAATGAATCAAGAAGAGAATGGGATGCTAGGTTACCCTGGATGATGTTTGAGGTTAGGAATGCTTATCAAGAAAGTATGGGATGTTCACCAAATGAAATGATTTTTGGACGAGACATGAGAGGTGCATTGAAGATTCTTGCAGAAAATTGGGAAGAAAATCAAGAGGAAATCCAAGGACAATATGTGAAGAATTTGAGGAAAAGATTCAGAGAAATTAGAAAAATCTCTTTTGAAAATCTGAAAATAAGTCGAGAGAAAATGTTAAGACTAAGCTAAGAAGTTTTAGTGTAGGACAGCAAATTCTAGTGTTCTTACCAGTTAGAAGATTTCCCCTTACCAATAAATTCAAGGTCCTTATAGGATAATAGAGAAGTTAAGTGATCGAACTTCTGTGATTGAAACACCAGGAAGAAGGAAACGACATAGAAAGAAACAACTACAAAGATTTTTTAGCGCGGCTTGATTTTATCGTCGATTCTGTCTGAATTTCTCAGCCATAGTAGCTCCCCTGACTGATTTTGTAACCTTATTGTGTGAAAATGGAGAACATTTTTGGAAGGAACAATGTAATTGCAGATTATTTATCCCGTTGTGAATTGTTGGATTCAAACCCAGGATAACTAATCCTCAGGGAGGAGGAATTTCATGATGTTGCCTTGTAATATGTATAGCATTCCGTGATTTTGATATGTTTACTATTCTAGTTATAATGTGTTCTGTGTAATAGTGATAATTGTTGAAATATCGTATGTAGTGTAGTGTCAGATCTCAAAAGAGTTAGTGATTTTGGGTAACTTTGCAGGTAATTTAGAATTAGTAATATGTTTTAACAATCATGTAATATGTGATCGTGCATTTTGCCTCCCAGCTACAAGTGTTCTGTACTTGTGATTTCCTATGTCGTGTTTTGGTTCGGTTGTCATCACGATAGATAACACGTTAACAAGCAAGGGACTGGCAATTCAGTTGTGTAAGGTTTTGTCTCATACAAGAAAAAGATGAATGATTTCGCAATGTTTCATGTACTGTTATGAAAACCAACTTTGGTTCTTCATCTTGTTTGGAAAGCACGCTGTTTGTGGCTTGCCAGCTGCCATCTGTTTTGATCGTGTTGAGATTTTGTTAAGAGCTTCGTCCCATAAGATTTTCTTCTCGAGTCTCGTTTGCCTTTTTGAGAGTAAATGCACATGTCTCCGGTCAATTTCACTATGTTTTGCAAGAGTACATTGCTCTGATCACTTATTGTTCTGACGTCGCCTGATTGTTTTGTTTCTAACCGGAATCCAAAAAGTTGTTGATTCTGCTTTCAGAGACCATTCATGTGGTTCTCTCTCTCTCTCTCTCTCTCTCTCTCTCTCTCTCTCTCTCTCTCTTCAGAAGAGAGTAATTATTAACGTAAAATAGGTAGTATTCTTAGCTTTTGAGATCTGAATGTAGGAAAAGTGTGTAATGGCACCTAACAAAAAAGTGTGTTTTGTGAATCTTAAGCAGCTGCATTCCAGGTGATATTGCAAAAGTTTTCACAAGCTTGTGTAAGGTAAGGTGAATATTACTTAATATTACCATGGTATAATAAGGTATATTGAGAGAAATTTTGCCTTAGTGAAATTATTGTTGGTAAAACTTTTTTGTATTTTTGTGTGTTATTGTGTTTGCAATCTTGATTTTACACATTTTATATGTTGGTGATTTAACATTTATTTATTATTTTAAATATTTCTTGATAATTTAACATTGCATACTTGATTTAATTTTCATTTACTAAGATGTTCTTTTCATATCTTGTGTAATTCTCGATAGTTTAAATTTTGCTTCATTTAATTTCTTGATAAATTAACCTGTGTAATTTAACTCAAGAATTAATTAAATTTTGTTGTTGTTTTCAAGTAATAGTAAATTTTTTCAGATTGTGAATTCTAGTTATATAAATTTTGAATTAGAAATTAAGTTTAAAGTTTTGTATTTAAAGTTTTAAAAAATGGTGTTTTATTTATTGACCACCAGTGAATAGGATTAATTGTGTGCATAAGGCAAAATGATAAGCCTGTTTTGTTCCTTTAGTTTTGCTGAAGTGAATTAAGACCTGGGAAACAGTTAAAGTTGTTTGATGGAGTGATGCCCTTTTGCTCTAGTATATTTCTTGTTTAATTGTTGATACCTCACACTTGTTTTGATAAACTTAGTTTGATTTTTCACGTGATTAATAAGGTTTTTAAGGGATCACTGTTACCTTTAGAGTACTCAGTCGTAATTTTTATTGTTATGAGAGTTCAGGTATCTGGCTGAAGTGAGGTAAATTTTTGAATTCTGTGATTAGTTTTGTAATAACCAGTATGTATGTATGTATGTATGTATGTATGTATGTATGTATGTATGTATGTATGTATGTATGTATGTATGTATGTATGTATACATAACCTCCAGGCCTGGACCACAAAATCACGTAAATGCTTACAGATAATCATCAAATTATGTTATGAAGGTGCAGTCATATATCTAAATACTTAGCATTTGGCCCCAGAATCCTTGGCAAACATTCGTTCGTGAGTGTCGCATATTTTTCCTGTTCCAATTCCTATCAGATAAATGGGCCGCACATCAGTAGCTTTGAATGACATAACCTTATGTCTCCCTTTGTGCTCATTACCCCAGGTCACTGGGACGACTTCAATTCAGCTCTCTCACCACCGACTCTCTGCGACATTCCCAAATTCATTGTCCCTTCAGATATTCCAGCATGAAGGAATAACTGGAATGATTTTGATTGACGAGATCTTGATCCCCTCTGGCCATCCCGAATGTGAGAGTGACTGATGTTTTTCCAATTGAAATTGGACGTTTTGAGAAATTCTTTACTAGTTTCCGTAGAGCGTTTGCGTCATGTTTTGAGTATTTTCAAGACATGCAGTTCCTTCCACGAAGCAGAAGATAATCTCGCAATTCAGTTATATAAATGTCAGGTCATTAAGTTTTAGCAGTTTACTGAAATCGTTTACATTTGCAAAAGCGTTTGTGAAGACCGAAGAAGCCATTATATCGCCGGGAAAAATTGCCATTGAAACGAAATACATGCTGCAAATGGGACACCGTTTCATATCCCTAGATCTTTTTGATCGCCGGATATTTGAGGGAGATGAAAAGAACCGATTTTATATTCAACTATTTTGCGATGAATTGTTATTAGGCTCCATAAAGCTAAGCCCAGCCGGAGATATATCCATCCTTAATAGAAAGAGCTTCATTTCCCCATTAGGGCTGTACTTTATAGCATTCAGCGTGGGTGCAAACTATTATCGTTGGTATAATTTTTAGCGGAATTCGTAGGAAGTTCTTGTAGATTGCTCTGGAAAGTCTTGGTATTTTATCTCTTGTTCAAATTATTATCCATTCAGTTTATTACGGTAAGCATGTTGTTACTTGTTATAGGAACTTCAAGACTTTGCCTTTCGTTAATAAATTAGCCTCATTAGGAAAATCAGTAACCTCGCACAAGAAGAAGAATTATAATAAAAACGTATCCACAGGTGTATTTTATTGTTAAATTTATATTGTTGATCTGTAGCATTTCTACTAAAATTTCATTAAGAACTTAATCACATCTTTGCCCAAATAATCCAAACTGAGTAACGTTTATATTTGAACAAACTTAACTTTGAATGCAATTTGTTTAATGCTGAGCAGAAATGTTTCTTTTACAAGATGATTCACTTTGCTAACAATATGAATACTTAATCATGCGAAAAAAGCATATTTCTCAGTTGACTGACTAAATACTGACTGTAAAGCTATTTATTTAACAGTACACTTGATTTTAGGAACATTAACCATTAACGAGTAGGCTTCTTACAGAAATTCGTTTACATAAAAATACGTTTTACTTTTTAGATCTTGTCATATATATAATTTTTTTAGATTTTGTTATAAATTATATATAGTGATATCTCTATATATATATATATATATATATATATATATATATATATGTATATATTTATATATATGTATGTATGTATATATATGTATGTGTGTGTATGTATGTATATGTTTATATATGTATATATATATATATATATATGTATATATATATATATATATATATATATATATATATATATATATATATATATATATATATATATATATATATATATATATGAATATATGCGTACACATACATATTGAATGCAAAAGTTGGTTTGCGTTTGTATAACGCCATTAAGGTTTTATTTAAAACTCTATAACTCTTCGTATCAGGTGATTCACCTTTTATCAGTTAGGATGCATATTCAAGTACTAGAATTTGGGAGGGCGGAAAAACAGTATCCCAGAAATAACACCATAAGTCGGATGATAATTTCGTTCGGACCTTCGAGAAAAATAAGGGCGAAGGAAATACTATGAATCCCATCCAGTATCTCTCTCCTACGTAGATGCGAATGGAGTCCCGGAAGAAACAGAACAGAATGTCAAATGAATTAAAGGGACTTTGATCTCAGAGATGGACAGCAGAGACCTTTAAGCGTTCGTTTGCTTCTATTGTGATTTTCGGGAAAAGATAGTTGCCGTCATCCAGTCCTGGGGAAAGCCTAAAAGAACATAGTTATATAGGTTAGGGAAGAAAAGGTCGCTTCCATTATAGCAGCAAGGATGCTGGAATCGGAGTAGGCGAGGCAATGGGATTTTGACAAGAGGAATGAGATATGCAAGATATTATATATATATATATATATATATATATATATATATATATATATATATATATATATATATATATATATATATATATATTATGTGTGTATCTATATATATATATATATATATATATATATATATATATATATATATATATATATATGTATGTAATGTATAACTGAATCACGAAAAATATGGAACGTGATGAATATATAAATAAAGACAAAATCCACGAAGGAAGGAAAGTAATAGAGTACTGCAAGGCCTTTGACTTCTTGTCCTTTTTCTTAGCAGTCTGCTAAATAAAGGACAAGAAGTCGAAAGGCCTTGCAGTACTCATTGTTCTTCCTTTCCTTTTTATATTTTATATCTACATATATATATATATATATATATATATATATGTATATATATATACATATACATACATATATACATACTGTATGTATATATATGTGTGTGTGTGTGTAAATAAATTTGACAGAGAAAAAATCTCTACTGTGAGAATCGTACTAAGCAAGTATTTAAAAGGCATCAGAAACAGAGAAGGAGCAAAAGAAGGGTAAGAATGTTAGGTGGCTGACGAAAATGAGGATTTGATAATGACCGATGAACAAATAATCAAGTTTCAAGCGGATAAGAACGAAAGGCAGTAAAGATCAAGGCAAGAGATTCGTTAAGGTCAGTTGTTCACGTGGAATATGATAAGTAGTGTTTCAGAAGTTTATAGTTTATTATTTGCTTGAAATCAGACATATGATGTTGGAATCAGCATCCTGTTTCGTGGGAACTTAGTAAGCAAGATGCATAATTTTTCTCATTTATTACCTCTTGTCTTTGTGTTTCATGAAGTTGGTATAACATCTTAATGAATGATAAGGCTGATTAAAGTGAAAGATTTTGTGCTGACAGATTCTTTCCCCCGCATCACATTTCTGTCCTGCTGTGAATCAGATTAGGAAGACAGAGGATTTTCTAAATACTGAGGAACCCGGAGGTGTATTTGTGTGTGTGTGTGTGTGTGTGTGTGTGAGAGAGAGAGAGAGAGAGAGAGAGAGAGAGAGAGAGGGTTCTAAATCTTAAATTCCCTCCTGAATTCCCAAGAGGAACGGGAATACGTAGTTTCCTTATCGTTAAAGACAAAGAGTCTTCTTTAACACGTTTGACAGGGCCTCTGTGATGAAGTTTAGAGATTCCTGCTCCCTAGAACTGCGCTGCGTCTGCAGGATTGCATGCGGGAGGCATTCCGCGGACTGGTTCCTGGCAAAATTAGAGGAGGATTGCCTGCGGATGTTGCTTTTGGGATGCATGGCTGGAATCGATGAGTAATGGAGACTTGTTTAGGAGGCAATTTCTCTCTGTGTTAGGGCCGGAATAGGAATCTCAGATGGAATATTAGGGAGCTGTTTTGCTCACCGTGGGATTCTGGGTCCGAAGGTCCGAAATTGTCTCTCATTCAGGATACTGTGGTCTGCGCGCTGTGCTACGCAGCAGATTGAAATGCTTTTTGGGATCTGGGATGCGGGAAAATAATGCTTTCGGAGCGAGTTTTTCCCCAAAATTTATTTCTGAGTAACCTTCGAGTTATTATGCTCGCTTCATGACCAGATCAAAAGCATATGCAATCAGTTCGTGCAGTTGTCCAATTATTGATGAATTTATTCTCGCTGATTTGAAGAATTTGTTAACTCATTTTTGTCAATAGATTTTTTATCGTATTAGTTCTTTCTCCTGTCATAACTAAATTATTTCTTCAACAATGACACTGTAACATTTACATTAGCATGATGCGAATTAAATGCAAGTCATTAGTAAGTCCAAAGTATCTGATAAGAAAATTATTTGATAACATTTTACGTAAAATTTTCTTTCGTTATCTCTTGATGTTTGGTCATCATTTTTTAGGACTTCAAAACAGCTTCTGACATCATGCATTTTGACAATTTGACAGGTCTGACATTTGGTTTTGTTAGACAAACTTCTCTTCTATGCTTATGGTCCATATGTCTATGAATTATATATATATATATATATATATATATATATATATATATATATATATATATATATATATATATATATATATATATATATATATATATATGTCTGTGTGTGTGTGTATACTTGTTCAGCTGTATATCATGATATTTTTGTTGGCGACACAGCATTTACCTACTCTCTTTCCTCTTAATTATTAATGATTGTATTGTCTTCCTCATCTCATATTCACCAAATTGCTGTCTGTTCAGCCCTCCATATGTAGTCAAGCCCTTTTCTTATAAAATGCAATTACTACCTAAATATGTCCTTGTTCCTTTCCAATTTTTCGATCGATGTCTGATTAAAAGTTGGTCGAGACTTAGGTTGTCTCAGGTACGTCTTTCCAAAGAAGACTGTTAGTAAATATACTTGAGATGTAAGCTAGAGAACAATTTTTTTAGATCGTTATTTCTGAGTGGAGTCAGAATTAAGTTGAAAGATGGAACGGTGATAGAATGGTTGAAACAGAACCGAAAATAGGCGTTTTCAGTGGAGAAGCTGAATGCAATACAGCAACTGAAAGAGTCGAGAATAGGCTCGTGAGAAGAAAGTGAACTGGTGCTACAAATATTGAAATGAAAGTAGTGACTGGGTATTGAGTCAAGGCCTGTGAAGTGAGAGGTTTAGTGAGGGTCAAAACCAAGTTGCACGAAGGGCACTTGCAGGATAACAAGAAATAGGATCATGTAAATGTATATGGAACATAGCTTGATGATACGATACGTGCAAACTGGCTTCGCAACGACCGTGGTCTTGAGCACCGAAGTATACCAAAGGAAGAATAAGTCGTCAAAGAGAAAGTGGAAGAGAAAGAAATAAAAAAAAAATTACATTAAATTGATCAAGACCTGAATAATGACAGTAGTAACTCCTACTGTGATTAGCATTCTTATCACGATGATTTCACAAAACCTTTAACGACAGCAACAAAAACAACAAAGGAGGTAAATGAGAATCACTACAACGATCGTCATGACCGTCGAAACCATAACTCCAATTTCCTCCCTGCCGCTAAAACCATACTAATAATTAACAGGCCATCCTGATTTATGCATTGTTTCCATCCAACGGGATGCGTGGAACAAACCCATTTTTCAGCCTCTAGGCGGGAAGGATTAATATATGTTGAAATTTAGATGGGAACACGACCCCCCACGTCATGAAATAATGCAGGGTTTCACCCGGGAACACTTTTGTTTATAATCAGAGCAAGGAATTAGTCGGCACTTTGTACGGCCTCGGTTTACGCTGCCTACTTTAGGGTAGTTGTTGAAAATTAGTCATGTTTCAATTGAAGTTCATTATTATAATCTAAGTTCGATTGAGTAATCGTTGATGAGCCATGTAAATGAATGTACGCTTATTATGAATCGGCGAAAAAGAAGACTTTCATAGTTTCACCCTCGGACCTCTCATTGCAGAGTCTCTTTGCACTGTGAGAATGAAACCGGGACTTAATGGTAATATACTGCCTATTCAACAGTTCATTAAATAGCATCGTGCCTACTTCAAATGTTACAGGTATTTTGGCTGTTGTCTAGTTTCCTTTCTCTTTTTTTTTTTGTTGTATTGTTTACGACCATCAGTCCATTACAACTATGGTAACTTCTCGTTTGGATGAGCATTCTTGTTTACTTTTGTTAAATGCGATTTATTACTGTAAATAGTTGAGCCTCGTCATATTTCATGCCTCTTACATGCTGTTATCTATGTAATCTAACACACACACATACATATACAGTATATGTATATATATATATATATATATATATATATATATATATATATATATATATATATATATATATATATATATATATATATATATATATATATAAAGAAATTAAGTTTGTTTTATATTGATATATATTATATATATATATATATGTATGTATGTATGTATATATATATATATATATATATATATATATATATATATATATATATATATATATATATATATATATATATATATATATATATATATATGTAAAGTTACATTTTCAGGTAATATTTGATCTCCCAAACTTCGACGGTTCTTATACAGTAAAAATGGAGTTTTTGCATCATTAAATAAATTGTTCTGCTTGATCATGTTTTACCAATTACTCTTCCGAAGAGAGCAGAGGCAAGTAGAGGACTGATTGCATTTGTTAGAGACAGCCTGTAACATATCAAACATCGTAACCTGACTAAATCTTGCACACACTTATAAAGCTTTTATTTTGAGCTCGGCCCAGAGTGGTATTATAAAAAATGGTTCTTGATAACCTTGGAAGGTTTGCGCATGTCCTATTTCAAATTCTTATTGTTTTATCTCAGACATATCTAACGTTCGATTAAACGATTTCTTATTGTATATAAATAAGAATATTCAATTATCAGGACCGTGTACAGTACATGTCTGACAAGTCTAATTTAACCAAATGTTAACAAAGTAGTGTCTTTTCTTTTTCTTCTCGTCATGCGAATAGTTTCATCAGAAGTAATTTGAATTAGTTATGGTCTGGGTGATATAAAACCTAAATTCTTTCCAGTTGTGGTTGTGAATGTATATATTCGGGAAGAAGAATCGCAATCTTAGCTGTCTTCTTTACCTGAAACGTCTCTACATGCTACAATATGATACCATAGTAATTAGATACAAATGTCCAGTAACTTTCATGGACAGTTTGTTTTAGAATGAACATATATTCATACATGTTACAGTATTATGTCATAATGATTAGCTGTTCAATAACGCTCACGGACAATTTCGTGTCTTGAAATCAGTATTCAAGTTGTTCCGTGGCTTGTCATGTGATATTCCCTTAAAAATGATAATATTGGCCCCTTTCTGACAGCGTCGTCTCCGAATTTTCTCAGTAACTGTTGGTTCGCTTTGACAAAACCTCGTTGACGTTCTTGGCAAAGCCGCCTTTCAGAATCCATTATTTCGCGAGACTCAATCATCCTGCGCTCTAACGATTTTGCCGTTAATCAAATTTTGTCTAATTTTCTCCATTTTTGCCGCCCCTTTTTTGTCTGTTAAATCTTTCCATCAAAAGTTGACTGGAACCATGAGTGAAAATTTATGCAAATCTTATCATTCTTGAAGTCATGGGCAGAGAGAGAGAGAGAGAGAGAGAGAGAGAGAGAGAGAGAGAGAGAGAGAGAGAGAGAGAGAGAGAGAGAGAGAGTTGGTTTATTACACTCGTAATAAGTATTTCACTATCCAAATCACGGCAGAATTATATTAGAGATATCTCATAGTCGCTTTTAAATATAAATTATGTTTACTCGTAAGATGGTCTTTTTATTATCAGTTACTAGCGCTTCCTGTTGCCCATATCCATCCCTATCAGGAATATCTCACTTGGATCACATAACACACCTCGACGAGAGGACTGAACCAAATGCACTCTATCTGATGAGTGACTCTGCCATTACTTCTGTCTTTCAGTCTGCCATAAGGTGACTACTTTCCTCGTTTTTTTGAAGGTATTGTTTTGGCTTCTGATCCTGTTAACTTAAGGAAGGCGACGCTGTTACATTCTGGCGGCTATGTAATACCTTTGATGTGGGTGCCTTCTACTCACAGGTGGCCAGTTACCGCCTTTGATATCGGCCCTTGTAGTCGACTGGCATAGAAGATTAGAACAGGTTAAAACAAATAGTCTGTGTCGATGCAGCTTCCTGTAACTTACAAAAATAGATGAAAGAAATCTGTTATTAGTTTTCTATAAAAGAAAACTATTGAGGTGGCTTTGTTTGTCCGTCTGCACTTTTTCTGTTCGCCTTCAGTTCTTAAAAACTACTGAGGCTAGAGGGCTGCAAATTGGTATGTTGATCATCCACCCTCCAATCATCGAACATACCAAATTGTAGCCCTCTAGCCTCAGTAGTTTTTATTTTATATAAGGTTAAAGTTAGCCATGGTCGCGCGTTTGGCACCTCTATAGGTGCCAACAACACTGGCCACCACCGGGCCTTGGCTGAAAGTTTCATGGGACGCAGCTGAGAGTTTCATGGGCCGTGGCTGAGAGTTTCATACAGCATTATACGCTGCACAGAAAACTCGATTGCGCCGAAGACACTTCGGCGGTTTTTATTTCTTGTTTACTTATGTAATTAGATAACTGTCATAAACGCAAATGTAAAAAACGGGAAGGTGATTTCCTCTTCCCAGATGCAAACATAAGTTTTTCATGTCGTTTTCAGTACAGTTTGCAACACCTTGCTGAGGTGGATTTGTAATTTGTTTGTCATATTCTCGTCAGGTGCTTTTATGAGAGAGAGAGAGAGAGAGAGAGAGAGAGAGAGATCTTCAGCATCTCTCGTTTCCCCTCATAATTAACGCGCAGTGTGATAAGACAAGCGAGGGAAGATACACACAGCGACGAGGGGAGAGATCTGCAAGAAATTAGGTGTTCGCCGGCCCTTAATCCACTATGAATGTCCATTTCTCCTCATAATTCTAGGTAGTGGATCGCTAATCCAGTCCCTGTGACGAGGGGGAATAAAGGACAATTTCCTGTCGACGGCGTTCGCAGTAGGAGCAGTTGTTAGGTGATTAAAAGAACTAGTTTGTCTGTAATGGACTGATTCTCCCCCTGTTCATGTTCCAGGTTTATTTGATGGCTTTGGCTATATTTGAGACTCTCGCACGTAAACACACACTGCTGCCTAGACAAATGCACACTTTCGTAGTCTGTATGTTGTTGCATAAATACATATATATTTTATATATATATATATGTACTGTATATATATATATATATATATATATATATATATATAAAGAGAGAGAGATAATGTATATATATATATATATATATATATATATATATATATATATATATATATATATATATATATATATGTATATATATATACATATATACGTGTATGCATGTATGTATGTATATATTGTCTTGTGTGTTGGTGGACGTGCAGCAGATAAGGAGACACCTCTCATCAAATATTAGAGGAAAACTTTAGCTGCCCACATTTCCTACATCATCATTTCCCTATTTGTCTTGAGAACTAAATCATCGGCGAAGGCTCAGACTCTCCCTTTCTATATAAGAGGGACCGTCAAGGCTCACGACCTGAATAACCGAAAGAAGTCTTACTGTGCGTCCAATGTTATTTTCAGTCGAAGTGGATCTCTACTATCCTCCGTCATTGTATCACTGTAAGCATCTTTCTGAATTGTTATCATTGGTTAGAGTGATCAAAAGTATGTATTTTACAACAGAGGTTTTTCGAAACGAGATCTGCCATTCAGTTCTGTCCCCCTCCGTGTACTGGAATGTCAACTGCAGGGAAGGAATGACAGTACAGCATAACGGCAAGAAAGATTCGGAATTCGGGAAAATGAAAATAGTTCAAAAGAACGATTTTTGTTAGTTATGATGCGTATTGACAAGCTTTTTTTTTTTTATAAACTAAAGTCTTTATGCGTTTATGAACAGTATATTTGCATATGCCCCATGTTTTATGCGGCTGTGCTCTGTGTTAAAGATTTATTTGTATAACTGTGATGGATAGTTTTGTGCTCCCTGTAGCCTACCAGTTTTGTTTTGATGAAGCTACCTCTGTTAGAAAATTGTGGGTATTAAATGTTTAAGAACGGCGTTTGTTTATTTTAGTTATTCATTATTACGTACTTATAGTAAAACTGAACATCGAGAAGAATTGTGAATGGAAGCGCTCGTTCATCAGAGACCGTAAATTAAACTACGCTCTGTACTCGCTTGAATTTTTGATCTATATAAGTTTTCGTCATTTTCACTTTAACGTACAACTAAAAATCTCTGTGATGCTCTACCACGTACTAATTTTTTTTACCGATACCCTTAGTTTGTTCAAATGAAGTGAAGGAAAACGGGCTCCTATGTTGCAGTTGTTTTCATAGAATTACCTTAATTGTACAATAGTTATGATATTGTCCATTAGTCACGAAGATTATCAACGGACTACGACTTATCAAAAGGAAAATACTTGAAAGAGGACATTATATCTGCGTGAAGGGAAGAAACAAAAGAACCCCTCAGTGCGCAACATCACCGTGACGACACTGTGAAGGTTAAACGAATAGGTTTTGCCAGATAATCCAGAATTTTGTTTCTGCACAATAATTCAAACGCTCTACCCTTATCCCAAGCGCTTAATTTCCGTCCTTTGGGGTGAAACACAAAGGCATTTGCTGGATGTGGACTCTGAATAGTAATGATTTATCATTATCTCTCTCCAGAGTCCATTTAATGATCACCGTGCCCCTGATGGAAATATTATCTGCAGGTACGGAAAATCGCTCGCACAGAGTTATCATTGAGGAGCTTTTATGACAAATTAATCTTGCATGTACGTTGGTGTTATTGTGATTTCATCCGATTAAGTTCTCGCAAGTGAATTGGTATTACATGTGATTAATGACGAGTGATATCAGTCCCACGTATCTCGAACCATGTTTATTTTACTTGCCTTAAAAAAATAAAATATTGTGTGTGTCGTAGTCATGGGCCTCTTGGTATGGCCGTAGCACGCTCCTCGCCTCGTGAGAGGGAGGACCAGGATTGAAGGCCCCGTTGAAGGGAAGTAGCGTGTGCAAATGTTTTGGAAACTCGCTGTCAGTCTGTCTACCCACGCACTGAATTACGTACCTAAAGTTGCTTTATGCAGAGCCGGAGAGGAGGTTAAGACGAGAAGCGTGTTAATACCGATATCGGTGCGCCACGTAGGGTATACTTTAAGTGTACCCTACGTGGCTCATTGTACAATTCGAGGGGTGCTCTTACCTAAAGGCCGTTCATGGTGAGCAATCATATCTACAGAACAATATATGATAGATATAAACGTGATGCTGTTGTTGTAGCGCCTTCTGTGGAGATAAAACGTCCATTGCTTATATATAAATTATATATATATGTGTATGTATATATATGTGTGTGTGTGTATGAATATAAGTTATTGTGTAGATGCGTCTGTGTTGCAAGTTTACGACGCAAGTGTGCGTTGGCGGCATTCTCTTTACATAAATATCAAGTGAAATTTATTGCCCTCGTTCCGGTGAATTCGTTTGTAAACCCGTATCGACACATCTGAACTGATGAAGCGGTGACTGTTTCTCTTTACAACCAAAGGTCAAAGTAAGACGTCAAGGAAACGAACCCAAATGTAGGAGAGAGAGAGAGAGAGAGAGAGAGAGAGAGAGAGGAATAATTAGCGCGGAAAATAAACTTATGACTACCCTTTAAGGCCGTATAATTAAGGATCAGGTCTCCATAATCCGGAGATGGGTGATGGCTGTGTGTTGAACCTTCCGATTTTGGTCCCGTCGACTTCCAGTGAAATTCTGTGGATAATGGATAAATGAGAGAGAGAGAGAGAGAGAGAGAGAGAGAGAGAGAGAGAGAGAGAGAGAGAGAGAGAGAGGGGCATGATGCGAGGAAAACGTCGGATTCTCCTTAAACCCGGTTGTAGCCCTTTAAGTCTGGAAGGCGGATAGGAAGGACTTTAGGGTGAGCCAGGCACAGCATTAAACAAGCCTTATGGTGATCCTGACCCATGCGTCTTCCTTCCAGCTTTTTCCCCGCCCACGGGCCTCACCTTCCGCTACCTTCTGTTACAGAGGTTCCTGCAGGCCACTCCGGGGCCTTGGGAATGTGCTCCACCCTTACCGTCAACCCGGAAAGTCGAGTAGCGTCATTTATTTTGAGAGACTTTGTGTACACCATTTCTCATCACTTTTAATCTTTCTGGTCTCATTTTCTACTTTGCAGCCATTTTAATGACGTGGGTTTCCATTGCTAAATCGGATACTGTATTTTATTTCTCTTGATTGTTTTCCTGCCTAGTGTGTGATTCTTATGTGGATTTATGTATATGTATATAATATTTATATATATATATATTTATTTATTTATTTATATTATTTACATATCTATACATGTATATATATGTATAAGTATATATATGTATGTATATGTATATATATGTATGTATATGTATATATATACATATGCATATATATATATACATATAAATATATACAATATATATATATATATATATATATATGCACATATGTATGTTATATATAATGTATATATATGTATACATGTATATATGTATATTTACAGTATATATATATTACATATATGTATATATATGTATATATATATATATATATATATATTTATATATATATATATATATATATATATATATATATATATATATATATATATATATATATATATATATATATATATATATATATATATATGTGAACAAAGTTTCAGCCATGGAGGAAAGTTAAACAATAGAGATACTCAAGTACCTTCGTCTTTTACCAAGACATGGTCACAGCAACTAAAGATATACAGAGATAAAAGGCCATATACATGTGGTTATTATAAGTCCTAATGCTCTATTTTTGCATCTAAGTGGAAAGTCCCACAGAATAAATTGGATGCAAAGCAATGTAATATTATGAAGTGATGAAACTGTTTCCAGGAACTCAGAATCTGTTATGATTAAGTTGACCTGGGAGAAAAATCTTAATGTAAGCCCAGCATCATTTTCTCTTGACCCTGTAATAAAACATATGTTCCAGAAAGATTTGAAAGATAGAATAAAGAGGATTACCAATAGGTAGATTTCGATGTTAATCCGTTGACCGTTCTGTGACCTCCCAACCTTTTAGTATGCCCGTAGCTCTTATACCCACCATAAATATACACCCTTGTATCTATATATCTTTAGTTGATGTGACCATGTCTTGGTAATAAGAAGAAAGTACTTAGCATCTCCATTGTTTCACTTTCCTTCGTGGCTGAAACTTTGTTCGTATTATCAAGTTTTTACCTTTTCATGATTTAAAATCAAAGATATATATGTACAGTATATATATTGTATATATATATACATATATATATACATACAATATATATACACATCCATGTGTATATACATATATATATATATGTATATATATATATGTATATATATTTATATATATATATATATATATATATATATATATATATATATATATATATATATATATATATATATATATATATATATATATATATATATATATATAAATGAATGTTTGTACTGTATATTTGTTTGTCCACTACGGAAGTCTGGACCACTTGACAGACCCAGAAAAAATTTTGCACCCGGCCTCTATGTCACCCCAGAAAGTTTAATACTCTAAATCAAACCCGTACCCGGTGACAGACATACAAACACAGACAAAACAAATGAAATTTTTGTTTTTACGTCACTTTTTCCTTCAGTTTTCTGGGTTTATTCTCATTTTACACCTGACACTCAACATTTTTCCACGACGCTGCCAGACGTATGATTAACTTATACAGTAAACCCAAATCTCCTATAACATGAATTTTTGACTAGAACTTGCATGAAATTTCATCATAATTTTTGAGAATTATTAATATAATTGTTTATTACCTCAATAGAATCAACATTGAAAACCTATATCGGTTTAAATGCTGTTTACAATCCTCGCCACGGTAAAAAGTAACAGACAAAATGCTTCTGTAATAGATATACCTCCTCATTAAAAAATTAATCGCGACGAAATTACCACCTTTTTTTCAGTGTTCATTTTAAGCCAAATGCATCGTAATCATACCTTGCCCATAAAACACAAATTCTTAAGTGCCCTGTGGTATTACCATCACCATGACTAACTACTTAATCCACAAACAAAAAAAATTCGTAGTGATGGGCACAACTTTGGAGATCAAGAAATAATTCATCGACGAGACGAGGCAAATCCATCACCATCCGCGCATGCGTATTAGCAGACTAAATGCTTCTGTGATAAAATTATTCCCTCATTATAAAATTACGACAAATACCACTTTTTTCAGTGTTCATCGTAAGCCAAACGTATCTTAATTATACCTTGCCAATAAAATACAAATTCTTAAGTACGTTCAGGTATTACCATCATCGTATCTAAGTACTTAATCCACTAAAAGATCACCATTTATCGACAATTTCTATATTAGGCCATTCAGACTTCGGCCTACACTTTTCCTCAAGAACGTCAAAGGAAACTAAAACGCGTTCGTTAACACGTACAGCAAACCGAAAACAGTTGCAGCTCTTTTTACGGTGTCTAAAATTACAGTTGTCATAATAATTTCATATTTATAAACCAACGGACACTGTATCTTAAGACCGACGTCAACATGTACGATATATCCTTTTTTTATTCGTTCAAATGCGAATTTCCTCATTAATTCTTCGTTTCTTCTTCGTGTTTACCCTCGGAATTCGCTATGGTGACTGCTTCGTGGCGTTACGGTTAGGACTTCCTTATAAAGTGTTTTTTTTTTTTAATGAGGCGTACCCACCCACATTAAAAATCTACTCGTGTCGAAATTACCATATTTTCTTTCAGTGTTCATCTGATGGTAATACCTCGAGGTATTACCATCATCGTATCTAGGACGAATCTGTGCAGTGAATTTCACGTAATTGATAAAAGGTCCGTCTACTGTCGAAAGGGAGACAGACGCACCCCACACCGCACGCAGATACACGGACACCCGAGCACATATCTTAGAACTATAAGATCTTTCATTTATTGTCTTCGTTCAGTGATGTTTATTCTTTTCCAATAGGGGAACGTAACTTCCTTTCCCTCTTTATCTTCCCCTCACCCCTCCCCTCCCCATTCCAGTTACCCCTCCCCCTTCACTCTTCCCTTCTTTTTCCTTCCCCTACCCCTATCTCTTCCTCCTTCCTTCCTCTCCTACTTCCCTCCCCTCCCTCCTCCCCGTCCTTTCCCCATTTCCCTCCTCCTCCTCTGTCTTCTCACTTCTTTCCCCTTCCCCCTCCTTCCACCCTGTTTCCTCCCCCTCCCCCTAACCTATGCCCTCTCACTGCCCGTAGACTGTTATTCAGAATTTTAACGGGCCTGCCCGTAGGTGTTTCAGATTTTTCTAGGCAGCGCCGGGTTGGTTAGCTAGTATGTATATATATGTAGTATATATATGACTATGCATATGAACAGTATATGTGTATGTTCATATATGTACATATATGTATACATATATATATATATATTTATATAAATAAATATATGCAATATATATATGTATACATACACACATATATATGTATATATGTATATATTTATATAGACATATATATACATATGTGTATATATACATATATATTTATATATATATTCACACATATATAAATAAATTTATATATATATATATATATATATATATATATATATACATATGTATATATATGTTATATACATATATATACATATGTACACACATACATACATATATAATAATAATAATAATAATAATAATAATAATAATAATAATAATAATAATAATAATAATAATAATAATAATACTTTATTTCGAATATGAATTCATATATAATAAATTCACAATTAAAAGTAGTGGTGCCAACAGGATACAATTTTGATTTATTATTAAACAAACAAATTTACAAAAAAAGAAATACAATTATCACAACCAAAGTGTGTATCTTACCAATAAACAAAAAAACTTTAAAAAGGGTCATGCAACTAGACCTAAAAAACAAGCGTAAATAAGCTCAATAAGAAGTATATTATTCTCCATCTACATAATAAACGTAATGCACAAATCATTCCAAATATAGAACGTAAAAAAAAAGCAGTTTTGTCTGTCAGTAGAGTATTATGTGCCATTCATCATGTAATGTAAATGATAAAGACGCATCACGGTCTTTTAGCAATCGTATCAAAACATTATTTGATTTCTCCAGTCTCTGTTTTAAACTAAATAGTGCGTGGCGCCCGATAACATCAAGGCAGGGCAAACCCAGTGTCACAAAAAAAATGTGAAGCACTATTACTTCGGGCGACCCCCATCAGCTCCCTTATTATAACATTATGAGACACTCTTAACCTTCTTAAAGTTTCTTGAGTGTAGTGATACCATAGTGAAGAACAATAGATTGTGAAGACCACTACATATGTATAATACATAGCTATATATACGTATATATATGTATATATATACATATATACGTATATATAGGCTATGTATTATATATATGTATATGTTTGTTCTTCACAATCTATTGTTCTTCACTATGGCATCACTACACACAAGAAACTTTAGAAGACTAAGAATTTGTAATGATATAATAGGGCTCATGGGTGAAGTAATAGTGCTTACATGACACTGTATATATATATATATATATATATATATATATATGTACATATATATGCATATATATATATATATATATATATATATATATATATATATATATTATATGTGTATATAAATGTACACATATATGTGTAAATATATACATATGCATATATATTTATACATATATACATACACATATATATAATACATACATACATGTATATATATATATATATATATATATATATATATATATATATATATATATATATATATATATATATATATATATGTGTGTGTGTGTGTGTGTGTGTGTGTGTGTGTGTGTGTTTCTGTTAGCACGTGACAATGTAGTATTTTGCGGCATTCAGCTTATTTCAGCACATAGTGAATGCCTGATGACGTGCGGGCTGAGGTCGGAGTGACTGTGCGAAATGTCATCTTAGATACAACCGCGTCAGTGGCACGTGAGCGGAAGCGCTCATCAGCATTTTGTCTCAAATTTTCTGGAAGCTTTGACTTGGTAGAACCCGAATATGGGTGTGTCATGAAGAAGGGCTTTATGCATTTGTGTGTAATGAGGTGTGGCTTTTTGGGTAAGTGTCTGGGGCTTCTGTAAAGGGCCATACATTCGTTTTGGAGGAGCCAAAATTTTAGGACTCTGAGGGCCAAGTTCCCTGCTGTAAAGGTGAGTGTTAAGATAAAACAGTAAATTCACATTTTGGTGGCTTATCATTTTGTTATTTCTTTTAACACTTCTTTCTATGTGGTGCAATGGCGTTAACGGGATCTAAGTTAGTTTTAGTACTAATGGGAGATGATTTCTCTCTACAGATGCTTCATGCATCGTCATGCATGTTCCAGCATGCCCATAAGTAGACACCCCTACAGATGAACATGGTCACTATGGAATGTAGCCACTTAAGTGAAATGGGGACATCAAGATATAAAATTAGAATGGAGACTGGATAGTGTCAGGATCGGTTGTTATTTCTTTGAAACGACACTCAAGGTAGTTTACTTGTTTCTTCTGTGCTCCAGTGCTTTCGTCGAGTTGATGAAGGTCATGTTGATCACGGGCCGAGTGTTAACGTCAGTCAGGTTTTGGGTCTCATCTAGAACGCATCTATCAGTAGCCTTGGTCTCATACAACCCAGAAGGCAGTAGCAGTATGGTGCGATAGGACAGCAAGAAGTCATTTAGATGATTAACGGGTATGATGAACTTGTTAATTTCAGCGAGAGGATAGAGACCTCTTCATTTGGATGTGTGGTGGACTTCTTTAGGCAACAAGAGGATTTTGAGACGTTATATACACTGTCTTGACGAGTCAACGAACAGGCGAATTCTTGTGTTGAGGATGTATTCCTGTCGCGTCAGCTGGTTGCTGGTTATTTGTTGATTCGACTGATTTCTTTTGATTATTTTTATCCTGTTGGTAGTGAATGACTACTTCAACAGTTCAAGAGATTCTGTCGGTTGGCGTTGCTTTGGTGTGTAATGATCACCGTAATTATTATGCTGCCTGTTATTCTGTTTGAACCTTGATTTATTATATTATTATAACGATGTTGTTGTTTTCTGCATTTGAGCAGAAATGTGGCTGTGGTAATGATTTATTTCATGTTTACTGTTTAATGCTCATTTATTGATAACTGCTGTGGTTTAATTGACATTCATATGTTTGTAAATGTCTGTGGGTTCGTTACAATGGCGACCGTGACAGGATTGGGTTCTGTTGTGGCTGGTAGTTCTGTGTCATCTTTGGGAAGGGTGTGAAAGTGTAAATGGGACAAAAAAAATTTTGGTGATTTTTTTTTCTGTTAAGCGCTGAGGTATCAGGTTTTCTGATAGTTTGATTTTAAACTACCTTGTTGGAATGGTTTTCTTACTCTCTGGTATTTTGTGTTGTGAGACGAGGTGTCGTTCGTCTCCCCGTTTTTTTCAGAGTCGGTCAGATTTCAGGCGGCGCACAGTCTAGTTCTCGGAGGAGACAGCAGCGGTGGATTTTGAGCATCACCTTGTGGTTGGTGATGGCAGTAGCAGCAGAGGTTGTTCACCAGTGTTGATGGTTTTGGAAGCAGCTGGCGATGGTTTTCTGTGGACAGCAGAGGAGGACCTTGGCCTGGTTCCCGAGGAGATGGTGTCGGCATGGAAGCGTGCGATGGTGGCTCCTGAGGATTTTGTTCCCGAAGAGGAGTGGGGACTCATGTACTCCCCGGTTTATCCAGAAGAAGGTGTTCTTATGTGGCAGCTGAGAAGCTGTGGTCGGCATGGAAGTGTTCGATAGTCGTTCTCGTGGTTCTTAGTGTCTCTCTCTCATTGCGTCTTGAGAGTGGATCTTTTGCGATTCCTATGGTCATTAACATATGACGAGGTTATGGTTGTCATTAATATATGACGAGGTTATGATTATGGTCATTAATATAACGAGGTTATTGCTGTAGTTGAGAACGAATCTTTTATGGTTCTTGTAGTCCTCAATATGACCGTGATGTCGAGAAATGTATTGTTATTGTTATATGTTGGAGTGAGTGTGACTCATGGTTATTTATGATTGTTACTGTTGATGAAGCAAATGCAGCTCATGTTATTGTCATTATTGTTATTATCTATTATTATTTACTGTTTTACTGCTGCTGTGAATTTTTGTTATTTATGGGTTATCGAGCCATTTTTTGTGCTATTTAAAGTTATTAATTATTTTTGTTTTGCTGTCTGAAATCTGGGCTCATGTGTACATGTGCAATATAGTAATGGTGATAAATAAGTTTTAAGGTAATTTGAGTATTTCCTTTGGCACCATTCTCCTTGAGACTGTCACAGTCGTTCAGAACTCTCCTAGTCCCCAATGCTTAAGATCCATTTTAAAGAACCTGACGGCCCCACAGAAATTGGGGTTCGTTACAGTAGTGATTACGGGTGGAGATGGGAAGAATCCCACCTATAGTTCTTGCGACTGATAAAATGTTTGGGAAGACATTCACCTTTTTTTTCCAATTTAGTATTATGCTTATTTACATTTCTTAACTTGTCATATGTTAGATTTGCAGAATAAACTATTTTTATAAACAGTTTAATTTACTCAAAATTAGATGTAGGGTTTAGTGTTCCTGAGAGAGAGAGAGAGAGAGAGAGAGAGAGAGAGAGAGAGAGAGAGAGAGAGAGAGAGAGAGAGAGAGGGTATTTCCTTTTATCCTTTTATATATATATATATATATATATATATATATATATATATATATATATATATATATATATATATATATATATATATATATATATATTACGATGCACTCCTACAATGAAGATGAAGGAGAAACCAGATAAAAGGAAATAGAGTTCTTAATTTGTCCCAACAGTTTCGCCCTCCATCAGGCCTCTTCCTGGGGAACTTGATTGAGAAGAATACAACTAAATATATATATATATATATATATATATATATATATATATATATATATATATATATATATATATATATATATATATATATATATATATATATATATATATATATATGGTGGACCCGTAAGGCAGTACCATGTGGTTTTTTTAGCAAGTATTTTGATGTGAGGTTCCTAGGCCCACGCCTTGCCCACGGATGTTCAAGGGGACATGTTTCCCTACGGGATCTGGTGGACACCCATACAATTACTGACCAGACCCAGCGTTGCTGAATTTGCAGAGGAAAGAGAATTAATCCTGTTTGCAGTGTCTATTTCAAGACAACTTCTAAAGCACAAATAAAGGAAACTAAAGATTTAATGAGTGCGATCAAAGGTATTCCGAATGAAAGAAATAACGATGAGATGAAGGCCTGGTGTCATAGAAACTGAAAAAAAAAAAAAAAAAAAGCAATTGGAGAGTGGAAAGTGATTTTCCCAAAGAACCTTAGTTTTCTCCTTTGTATCGAAAACGTATCTTCCTCGAGAATTAGTTTTTCTTCTTGTTCACAACTTAACACTTTCCTCCCCTTTTCCGGGTTTGTTGACGTAATGGAGATAGATCGAAGAGGAAACTTCGGTGAGTTGCAGACTTTTTACTCTCTCTCTCTCTCTCTCTCTCTCTCTCTCTCTCTCTCTCTCTCTCTCTCCTGGATTTTTTAATCTGTTTCATTTTCTAATGGATTCCAAGAGACTTGAATTTTTCTTCCTTGGGTAAGACAAGAAATAGAGACGTCGGATATTCGTTATTTCCGACTGGGTGATTGGATTGATCATGTTCGTGTTGAGCGTCTGTCTTACAAACAAACTGTGGTTTGTTGGTTAGGTCTGTATCTGCTGAAATTAGGTATTATATATATATATATATATATATATATATATATATATATATATATATATATATATTATATATATATATATATATATATATATATATATATATATATATATATATATATATATATATAAAGTTTAAAAGATTTCAAATGATAAAGTTAGAAAAATTTATAAAACAGTAAATTTGAGATCAAATGACAAAATGCAAAATTTTAAGAAACGTAGAATATATTAAAAAAGAATAAATAATGAAGAGATCACGCGTAAAACAAGGTCTGCTGTTTCCCTGGAAGAGAAACGACGGAACTACAGGAATCTTAAAATGAAACACATCTGTGCAGTAGCATGCAACACCTTCGCCAGAACCAAGAGATTTTCTTTAGCAAGCCTCACGTTCACTCGCCTTTTTTTATTTTTTATCTTATTGAGTTCAACTTCCTGTTTTCATCATCATATATTTCACGATTCTTACAAGATGTTTCAGCGAAGGAAGGGAGAAAGGAAAAAGGAAGGAGAGGAAGAGGAAGGAACCAATACCGGTTGCAGAGAGAGAGAGGCGAACCGAGTCGAAAAAATAGACAAACATATTTTGACCGAAAAGGCGAGTTTTGTTGATAGGATTGCGCAAGACCGACTCTGGAAGGGAGCGGAGGGAGGAAGAGGAAGCTGGAGGAACCGCGTGACTGGGCCGGATCGGAGGAGGGCTTTGGTTCTAAAAGGATTCAGAAGAGGATTCGGGGACAAGGAAAAGGGATTCTGAGTGGCGTTTGCTTAGCATATGCTTTGGGGGACTGCGGTCTTTCCGTTGCTCTTCTCGTCTTCGCTGTCCGGCTTCTTCCTCGTTCCGTCGTTTCTCTTAAATGATTCTTTTTCCTTGTACCGGTCAATGTCGTTCCTTGAGCGAGTGGTTCCGCTTTCCGATGTTTTCTTTATTAAGGGGCTTTCCTGAATGCAGTCATTTCTGTTTCAGATTGTTTCTTCTTGGTAGGATTGTGTCCATTACATAATGTACACAATCCGACTGGGGAGGAGTGTGCTGTAAGGGCTCCCACGTGGTGCACCGTAGGATCACTGAATGGTTTTTGAGAGCGTCCCTTCGGCCTTCAGCTGCAGCCACCACTTTTTTGCCTCTTACTCTACCTATATTCCAGCTTCCTTAACTATTACTACTAACTGCAGCTGAGGGTTTACTCCCAATTTCATCTGTTAGATCCTTGTAAGCCATTTCCTTTATTTTCCTGATTTCTTAGTCTTGAAATCCAACCACTCCAACTCCTCTTTTCGCTGTCTTGAGCGCTGAATGCCTGAAAAGTGCCCCACTGCTTGGATTCACAACCTGAAGTTCTAAAAATAAATTCAGTATATAACATTTTTATAGGGAAATGAACATTTTCATTTTTTTTTCTCAATTGAAGGGTTATCCTCCAAGTAATTATTTGTAATATGCTTTGGTTCTAAATGTAAATTCAAAATAACAAAAAAAGGACAAAAACTGTCTCTGAAATTTAACACACACACACACACACACACACACACACACACAGAGAGAGAGAGAGAGAGAGAGAGAGAGAGAGAGAGAGAGAGAGAGAAATATATTTTCTTGCTACCATTATTTTCATCAGCTTCAGAAATACTGACTTGTCCAAAATGGGATTCGACGTTATTATGTTTTCAAATGCAATAAGAAAATAATATCATCATTTCCCCTGTTCGTTTGACATTATAAGGAAATAGGTCAACGTGGCACAACGCTTGTTTTGAGTAATATGTCATATTTTTTCCCCTGGGCAATGAATTTCGCTTCGCCACTTCTGTGTGTATGTGCGTGCCTGCATGCGTGCCAACAGAGATTAATTATATGAGTTTACTGAATCATTTAAAATGAATGTTTATGTGTGTGATATATGTTTATGACCATAGTGGCCAGCCAGTTTCAATTCATAGACCATTTGGAAAAAGAACTGGATAATTTCAAACGTAATCTTTTATCATTGTTCAAGTATAAGGAAAGTTTTTGTACAATGACTGGTTAATTTCATTCAAGAAATATTTTAGTCCAAAGGCAGAAAAAAGTTTGATTTTTTATTATTATCTTTAAAAACTTGAACTAAATGATGCGTCAGTAATAGGGAAAGATTGATTTTTGGTGAATACCGGTATGTATGTATGTATGGGTGTGCGGGTATGTGTATGTGGGCTTGTTTGTTTACACCTACCATGTCTTCAGTCACTCTGTCATGATTTTCAGCAAAGTTGGGGAGCAGAGGAAGGCTTTGCCCGAGATCAAATGTGATAAAACAGAGCTGACGGAATTCGGTGATCGTCTGAGTCCTGGTCATTTGGCTAAGGTTGGTAGCACTGCAGATCGCGCTCGGAGAATACGTAATAGGAGGATATGCTAATGGGCCTTGTCTTCACTATTCATTGTTTTCATTTTTTCTTCTCTCTTTCCTTCCTTTTTATTCTAATCTATAGAACTAGCTCCGCTTAATGATGGCGCAGACAGAGAATGGTTGTGAAGTTCCAGTTTCGTTGAACTGTAATACTGATGAATTTTAAATCATGAAATGAATCGTGGGCCATCAAACCAGAGATTTATTTCTTTGTAAATCAGGAGACTAGGCTGGAACGCTTTCTTGTTTGATGCACTCTTATTTTAAATATTAAATGGGAATAATGTGTTTGTGGGTATATATATATATATATATATAGTACACACACAAACACACACACACACACACACACACACACACACATATATATATATATATATATATATATATATATATATATATATATATATATATATATATATATATATATATATATATATATATATATATATATATAAAATGTGTGTGTACATTCCCCTCAACTGCATTTTGTACTTGAACAAGTGACATTCCATCCAAATGGAGGTGTGAACGTTTACTCATTTACTAACATTAAGCAGACCTAGTTCTTCGTTCCAGTGACGAAACCTCAGTTGAGCCAGTCCTTTAACACGAAATATCATACCTGCGTAATCAAGACCGTTGTGACTAATGTGATCGTAATGCGTATTTGCACTGTTAAGCTGACTCTACATTGACTGAGTGCTGTTGCAGTCTGTCTGAGCGCTAGCTACGTCTGTAAGAAGTTGCAGAATCATCATTTTGTTTCTTAAATTGTAAAGTAGTTCAGATTCTCTTCTTCTCAACTGGTCGTTTTATGCCAGATGGCTGCCGTAATTTCCAAGCCAACCATCCAAGGCAAAGAATTCCCTGTACTGCGCTTTTCTAACATTTCAGACAGGGAACATCAGCAGCGAATAAGTAAGCCCTTTTCTTATATTATAATTAATGACGTTATTCTATCATTCAGTATTATATAAAAAGGCTAAGCCTTTTAACAGACCTATATCAATGAACCCTCCAAGAATGCTTTGTTTTTTCCTAATTTATTTATGGAAGCATGTACTGATAATTTTTCAGATCCATAATAATAATAATAATAATAATAATAATAATAATAATAATAATAATAATAATAATAATAATAATGATGTCTTTTGTGAGGTTGGAAGCCCAAGTCTAACTGGGTCGTGTTTTGGGGGCGGCGAATGAGGATCGTACCACGAACCTTGGGATTGCGAGCCCTAGGATGCCACCCACTTTGCCGCCATGATTATATTACAGTTCGAATTTGTTAAACATCACTAGATTTAGTCTGTAAATCTGCAGTTAACATTGAACTAGAGTTCTCACCGACAACTGTAACAGTACACCTTCATAAAACGATTAAATTTTCAAGTCAGTTCGTATTAAAAATTGGTCGGTGCTATTTACGCTGCAATATGAGATATAATCTCAGCAAAAGGTTCTCATAGACGATAAGATAGCGATATCATTTGCTTATATGATGTTGTATTAAAAAGGAACTCCGTCACTCCGTATTATGCAGCTTGGACCATTTCCCAGGTGAGCACTGCATGTTTATTTTACGCAAGCTATTTGCTCCAGATAGACCATGTACACATCTCCAGTACCCTGTAAAGTTTCTTATTAAGTAATAAGGTTGAGATAAAAGGAAATACCTCTGTTCCATTAACATGAAAAATAACATTATTTCATTAATTTATGAAACTGCCAC
The DNA here is from genome assembly GCF_040412425.1 of Macrobrachium rosenbergii. Classification (NCBI taxonomy): domain Eukaryota; kingdom Metazoa; phylum Arthropoda; class Malacostraca; order Decapoda; family Palaemonidae; genus Macrobrachium; species Macrobrachium rosenbergii. The sequence continues at coordinate 13,877,424 of NC_089763.1, read as the reverse complement.
CATTACAATTGCAGAGACATGACAAGGAGCTCTGTTATGGCTTTGTAAATAAACAGCGTCAATATATCCCCTTCTTAGAACAGTATTCTGCGTGACGCTGTTAGGATAGTAATGACGTTCGTTGCGTTATTATTATTCGAGGCATTACTCATCCCAGTTAGATTTAGCTGACAGGTAAAGGGCGACTGCAACAAGAGCTTTTACTGTTATGGGATTGGATGTTGGTAACAATGCGTGCCGCCAATGAGCGCAGTCGGCGCTATTAGCCTAGTCTGGCTTGGTATTGTTTCACAGAAATCCCTGTCGCGTTGCTGTTGTTTAGCTGGATTTATCCCTCTGTGGGCTTTGCCATCAGGTTTTCTCTTTTTGTATTTCATAGTCAGACTTAGCTTTAATTAAACTGAATTTTGCATTTCAGATTTTGCCTAATAGGCAACAGGTGAGTAGGTACAGATTACGTGTAACAATCCTTTTCGAGATTGTTAGCTTGTTGGTCTTTCGATCAGCAAAGTTGAACTACACCTCTGAGGTAGGCGTGGGTCTGGCAAACTAATGTGTATATATTAAAACAGTACATACACACATACATACATATGCATATGTATGCATGTATGTATAAAAATTTAGAATTGAGAACCTCATGCTGTATTTAAAGTTTATTGTTTGAGTGTTTGTGATGTTCCCTCAGTCATTACTAAATTGGTTTTTATATAATTTTTGGTTCGCTAACGGTCAGTGTCTCACCCTTTCCTCTACTTTGTTTGTTAGAATTTGTATTACCCAGTTTAACTGGAATTGTGTCTGTATCACCCTTTTTTTTAATAAGCATTCAAAGAATGAAACAGTAGAGAAAATTGATATTCTATTTTTGCAGTTATTTTCCCATTTTTGAATGTTTTAGAAGCAACTGTCATTAAAAAAATAGTTAATAATTTTGACATACTGTACTTTCAAGTATTATTAAACACGAAAAACAGTGATTTTAAGATAAAATATTGCAATCAAAATGAGAAATTATCCGAAGCTGTTTTGACAAAAGACCGTGGTCGTTTCTATTAGCTGGGCTCTACTGAGCATGGTCTCTCTCTCTCTCTCTCTCTCTCTCTCTCTCTCTCTCTTCTGAGAAAGGGATAAATGAATTCGAAGGGTTATTTGAAGGGTCCATTTTCTCTCGGCGGAAGTTCGTACTCGGCTGGAAGGATTTTTTTTTTCGGTAGTAGCTGGAACTGGAAGTCGAAATATTTAAATGTGGGATGTCAGGGTTTTATTTTTTCATTTATGATTCTCAACTCCAGTACTTGCTGCCTTTATATATGCAAAGTGTTATGTATTTGTTGGTCCGGTTGTGCAAGAATTTTGTAGTATGTAAAAGATGATGTACTTGAATCTAATTTTGATAGGTTTTTCGTGTCACGTATGAAGCCAGCCAGTTGGTATCGAATTCAGAACACCTTGGGAATAACTTACGGCTTAAGAGTTGGAGCATGAATGACATAGACTACTCAGTCAAAACGCTGACATGTTTCAGCTTAATAAGGCATAAGTTCGAATCCTGGTCAGGGTAGTTACACGTATCGTATTTACCTCCCTTTGGATATAAGTTATTCAGCAGTATAGATAACGAATTAGGGTGATTTAGGAATTAGATACTTTCATAAGTATTTTAGCAATTTCTAGATATTTATCAACAAAACATTTCGAAAGTTAATGGTGGGAGTCAGCATAGGAGGAATATAAATGATTTTTGAAAAATCGAACTGAAGGTAAACCTTGTGAGTTTTTCGTGATGTTTGATTTAGTTAATATAGAACCATTATGAATACACATGGAAGCCTGGAAATTTCTTATCAAACTATGGTGTAATCAACCGGGTGATAAACTGTTTTCTCTCAGAGTGCCAAATTTCGTAGAAATATGCCATGAATATACCAGATTCAAACTACGAATCTCTGTATGTAGTTTGTATAATTTTTCCCATTTTCTAGGTTGTTAATATGCTGGCAACATACATTTATTATCTCTCTCTCTCTCTCTCTCTCTCTCTCTCTCTCTATTTAACTCTGATTTAACGAATACACACTCATGTCTTATTAGTAAGTTGTTGTTATACTATTCGATTTTCTCGTAACCCGTGTTTTCCTTCTTCCGTTTTATATTATAAATTTTCATTTTCATATTTGTACTTCTTAACTAACTCTATGGTAAGAGTTCTTTGCTTCCTTTGGCTTCTTATTGATACATTAATTATTCTAATTTGGAGTTATTTTTTCAAGTATTTTTTTCTAAATTTTCGCCAGACTGCTAGAGTTGTATGCATAGTTCTAATTTTCTAGAAACGTACTAACATGGTGTTGGTCTACAATATTTTATGCTAACAGCTGTAAAACAAGAAAATTTGTTTAATCTGTTTAACAAAGTTTATCATAAAAACTCATCATGATATCACTTCTAAAATTGGAACTATATATATATTATATATTATATATATATATATATATATATATATATATATATGTTATATTTTAAATAAATATATATATATATATATATATATATATATATATATAAATATATATATGTATATATATATATATATATATATATATATATATATATATATATATATATATATATATATATTATATACTATATATTCATATATATCTATTATATATGTATATATATATATATATATATATATAATATAATATATATGTATGTATATATAAAATAAATATATGTGTGTATATATATATTATATATATATATATATATATATATATATATATATATATATATATATATATATATATATAAAAGAACATTAGAATTTGCTCTCATGAAAGTCATAAAATTTAGTTTGCTGGGAGTAAATAAATTGCCTCTCAAGTTCATTTCCTTCCAATTGTTAATCAGTCATAATTGATTTTGGCTTGCATGTTCTGGCTTACGGGATAATCCGCAAATGCTTGGAACGATTACCAGTCGGTCACATATGATCCTGGAAATCTTGCGAAACAGGTAGGGAGGGATTCCTGTACGGATTAATTGCCAGTGAGTATCGAAAACCAACTAACGTAGTTTCCTGAATGTTGTTCAGCATATATTTAGTCGTAGTGGAGTTTGGCACAGGATGGACACCACAGAAGTCACTGCAGATAATTATATAAACACTGAACAGCCATTAGCAGAATTACATACATGGCCAGCGTACTGTACCCTATTTTCGGATTCGAGAAACACACTGACAACTCTCTCCATATGACCTACATAGAGGCGAGGTAGTTATCGGTGAAATAAAACTGGTTGTCAGTGTATGAATGAATCTTCTGACTGAAATTACCCGGGCTTTGCTGATTAACGCTCGTGAATTGCTAAGGGGATGCAGAAAATGTGATTGAAATGTGGTATATGTTGACATCGAATGATCGAGGTTGTTACTGTGGCACGGCTGCTCGTCTGTGTGTTGGGGGTGGCAAGTTTAAAATATGATGGATCATTTCTCAAACTGGAGAATCTTTAGCCTGTTAGTTTAATAATAATAATAATAATAATAATAATAATAATAATAATAATAATAATAATAATAATAATAATAATGGGCGCCGTGGCAGAGTGGTCTAGCTCATCGATGGACTGATTAAGCAACACTGGAGCTGGTCAGTCGTTGGATGGGTGACCGCTCTCCTCGGCGTTGATTCCTTGGGAAAGGATCTTTACCACAGTTCCCTCAGGGTAGGGTCCAGCTGTGGGTTAAATAGCAAAACTCAATAATGATAAAAAGAAATGAAAGATTAATTGTCAACGACGTAAATGGAACCTCTAGCAACAGAGGAGCTTCGTCCGGCAGCAAGTATACAACCCAATTGACGGGGAGGTCGTCATCCAGCATCTGACCACCACGACAACAGTAACCAGCAACCAGAGATTGGAGCTACAGAGGGAAACCAGGAGAAGAAATGGACAAGAGAAGATAATAAGGAAATATAGGGATGTTATATCAGAAGCAACCCGGCAGAAAGAGGATACAGAAGAAGATTGGTCAACATCTGGAATGAGAGAAATGACAACCCTCAAACAGAGCAGAGGCTGGCAGACCAAGTCAGGAACATAAAGAAAAAGAACTGGCTCTCCACAACAAAAAGAGAGGAACTGGAAAGAGAAATAACACCTAGTAACGAAGGACAAGAATACGAACTGAGAGACGGTGCCACAGAAGACGACAGGACTGGTGAGCCACCAAACAACGGCACACGAGGAAACACCGACGATATAACAGATACAGAAAGAACAAAGATCCTTCCATGAAAGCCAATAACACAAAGAAACCAAGGGAGAAAACAAGTGAAGTTAATGAAATAATGAGACTAATACACACCACCTGTATCACAGAAACAAATAACCTGGCATATGCAGGAGCAAGACTAGTAGTAGAACTCACGGGGATACAAACACCAACACCACCATCACAACCAACACAACAGAAACCAAAACAGCAACCGCCTTAGAAAAACTCACTGTCCCCACTACTCTTCGTAGTAGCCATGATTCCCAGAAGATGGATGCTGGGTACCAACTCAAGAAAGGAGGCAACAGAATTAACCATCTGATGTTCATTGACGACATCAAGCTGTATGGTAAAAGCATCAAGGCAAAGGGATGAAGCTACCAGACGGGAATAGCATCAAACACATAGATGCGACAGGATACATTTGAGATTATTTTGTATTGAGTTTTCTCAGTCTCCCTTATAACGCTTTTCTCTTTCAAGTCAGTATTGGACAATACTTGGTCTGTGTTCATGTTTTGGTAAAGGGAATTACATTAGCAGCGTATTTCAGCAGTCTTTATTCTCTATACTGGTTAAGGTAGTGAAACGCGGGGGATAAACCCGTAGAGTTCATCAGCAAGTTACCGGGAGATGTTTCTCGAGCGTTACACTTGATAAATTCCTTTCGGTTGTTGTCCTGTCGTCGACGCTCCGACCAGCCCGATAATAATAATAGTGTTACTCGCACCAGTAGCAGAGAAAAATTAATCAATTTTCTTAGTTATTGTTACTGTTAAGCTGACATAGTTACGATAGAGTGCTCATACCTTTTCAGCAAGTTTTGTACCTAATCGTGTTTTTGTTTCATTTTATTGTAAATCACTATGCTCCCTATATTAATTAATTTTCCCTTTATTAACGGCTTTTCCTCTAGGAAGTGTTGCCTAACCTCAATCTCCTTATATCATTTTCTCATTTTCATCAGGATGTCCTGATTGTAACTCAACCACAGCGTAAAGTTGCATTTAAGAAATTTCCGGCTTGTCTGTAAGTCCATTTATACCTACTGTTCCCACGCACAGATCATGAACATTCTCAAAAGGGACATTGAAGCTTTGTATTTATTTTCCCTGAATCAACCTCGAGAAGAATTCTGGAAATCTTTTGCAGATTTTATTTTTCCTTCCACTTAGGCGAAAGCCTCCAGACCCAGTACAGCGAAGTACTTTTGGGGATTCCAACGTTTATCGAGCTAAAACTTCCGCACCAATGGATGCCGAGTTTTTCCGTCCGTTTTTCGAAATCATACGAGTTTTGTTGGCACTTCTTTTGACTTCATGGTAATCTTTGTGTGACTTCGGATGCCAGTTTCTGGATTGGAATATGCCGATACCTGGAGAAAGTTTGGCCATGGAATATTTCATTCGCTGCTTGAAAGTGAGTTAAGTCAGGATTATGGTGGTTAGTGAATGGCGCAGGACTGCTTCGTAGGAAGTCACTTTCAGCATCACGTATGCTCTTAAAATTCAAATGTAAAATGTTTTTATTAAATGTAACTAATGATTTTTAACATTCCTTTTCATTCTCAGATTTCATATCTTGCATTTAATTGGGTTGATTTAAATTATTAAACACTTCTTGCACGTAATCAGATGAAATTAAGTAAGAGTATGCTGTGCTGTAAACAGATCGAAGTTTGATTAATTTTGCTCTTAGTTTTTCTGTGCATAAACTGATGATTTAATGGAATGCAAATGGGAGTCGAAATAACTGTTAGGTTTATTTTCGGGATTTGATCGAGCGAAATACATAGCCGGTCCAGCCAGTATGTTATTATTATATACGGGACCATATTATTTTAATAACTACAGAAAACTTATATGTGTATACACACACATATATATATATTTATATATATATATATGTATATATATATATATATATATATATATATATATATATATATATATATATATTATACTGTATCTATCTATCTATCTATCTATCTATCTATCTATCTATATATATATTATATAGATAGATAGATAAATAGATAGATGGATTTTATTCAACTTAATCTTCACCAGTAATTATGAGTTGCACGAGAGGTCGGCCTTTCGGTTCCCACCAAGTCTTTTGGGATGATGAAGTTAGAGCCATGATATTTTCAAAACTTTTTACGACCACCACCACAACCCAACTACCAGGTACCCAATTTACTGCTTATATAATCAGTAAATGCCCGATAGATTTTTTAGCAGGTTAGTGTGGATTTTCCGTCCTCGCCGTTGAGTCGAACATGGGTCCTGATGTTTGGTAGGGAAGAATACTACCGATAGCTTGTATACATTGAGTAATTAAAGCCTTTTTTTCCTGCCCGCCAGAAGACCAAACCCTTCATTTATTTCATAATTCGCTTGGGGAATGGATGATAATGAAACTTGGTCCGGGGAAGGATGAAGATCTGTTTACTTTTCATCAACAGTATTTAGAATAGAATCGTCCTTATCCGAGGAGTCTCTCTCTCTCTCTCTCTCTCTCTCTCTCTCTCTCTCTGTGCAATTCTCCCAATGGTCCTTACCTGGGTTTTGTTTAGAAAGGTTTGTTTTTACTGAGGTCTTTTTAAAGTCGCGTTTCCTTTCATCCGCGATTACCTGTAATGGCTTTACCGCACGTTACTGGATTCTTCTTGATACCTTATAATGGTCGGGGCGCATTCAAAAGGTTTTCGGCCTCGTCCTGAGAGAGAGAGCCTCTGATGCATTTTGGTTCGACTGCATTTTACATTCATGTATACAGGAGACTCTAGGGTCTGCATTTATCTAATTGGAGGTGAGACACTGTAATAATTACTTGGTGAAAGCAAAGTGATGAATAAATTAGGCAAGAAAGACCGTGCAAAAGGATGTTAAACCTTTTAGAATCTAGTATATATATATATATATATATATATATATATATATATATATATATATATACAGTATATATATATGTACATATATACTGTACATATAATACATATATATATATATATCTATATATACATATATATGTATATATACACAACATACATACACACGTATATACACACATACACACACACACACACACACACACACATACACATATATATACACACACATATATATATATATATATATATATATATATATATATATATATATATATATATTATGATACACTTACAAAAGCATGCACACTTTCAGTAACGAGTGAGCGAGCATATTACAAAAATATCTAAACGTTTTACCAGCGAAATAAGGCTTTGACATGATTTAAAAATTCTTCCGTGTTTCTCCTTGAGAACGGAGCAACCGACCTTCCATCCTCTTTGGAAACAACGACCTTTTTTAATATCTCGCTCATCTAATACTTTTCTGGGTTGCTGCCGACTCTCCCCCCAAACCCACCCACCCCTCCCACCTCCCTCCCCTCCGTCCACAACAGAAAGTAAACTTTATTCGAATTTCTTTTCTCATTTTTATTTCCTCCTTTGACTTTTCTTCATCCCCTTCTTTTTGTCACAGCTTTCTTTAATATTTTCCTCATGCGCGTAAATGTCAGATTGATCGGAAACAAGAAAGGATTTCTGCTTCCTGGAGGTCAAAGGAAAAAATCAATTGATCATATATCACTTCTTAAAGTGAAGCTGTCGCGTATTTCATATCTAGTGCTCTTTTAAATGACATCCTTATTTTTTTAATCCTCTCTGCCATTTTTACCAAACTACCTCGGTTATATTTCAGATCCTATTTTGTTTGTTTTTATTTTTTTTTGTTGATCGAAGTTAGGCCATTCTTAAGCATCTGATAATAGTAATGTTGAATGAGTAATTTCTTAGGGATTAATGTTTGTGTTTCTGATTATTTCACACTCATTGTCCCTTGTAGTTTTCTGTAAAAGGAAACTATTGATATGGCTTTTTGTTTGTCCATCTCCCTTTAGATCTTAAAAACTACTGAGGCTAGAAGGCTGCAAATTGATATGTTGATCATCCACCCTCTTCATCAGATATACCAAATTGCAGCCCTCTAGTCTCAGTAGTTTTTACTTTATTTAAGGTTCAAGTTAGTCATAATTGTGCATCTGGCAACGATATAGGACAGGCCACCACCGGGCGGTGATTAAAGATTCATGGACCGCGGCTCATTCAGCATTATACCATGACCACCAAAAGATAGATCTATTTTCGGTGTCCTTGATTATATGCTGTACAGAAAACTCGATTGCGCCGAAGAAACTTCTGCGCATCTTTACTTTTTTTTTTATAGACTCTAGGTTGCTTCGTTACACCCGACATAACACCCTTTCTTACGTTTTTGCTGTCTCTCTTTTTCTTGAAAGAGAAGTTCGACTGTACATTTTTACCGAGTTATTTGCGTAGTCTCTCTCTCTCTCTCTCTCTCTCTCTCTCTCTCTCTCTCTCTCTCCGTTTCAGCTAAAGACTGCGGTAACTGTAGCTTCTTTTCTGGGAATTGATAATTCTATCTCTCTCTCTCTCTCTCTCTCTCTCTCTCTCTCTCTCTCTCTCTCTCTCTGAACTACCCGAGTAGAGATTAGAGCGTAAATTAGTTTTGCTAGATATCCATTTTTAATCACACTCCTCAGTGCTCCCAATTAAGCAACACGTGTACTCGAGTATAAAACATTAATCTCGCCACTTAAATAAACCTTTTGAAGAACAAATTCCTCCTTTGTTCAGCTATTTTAGTCTCATCGGTAACATCGGGTATTCCAAATTATCGGCAAAAGATGAAAGTTGAAATTAATTTGCAAGTGCCATATTCAATTATCTCCGAATTAATGCGTTGAATTAAATCTAATGGCTAAATTTTATTGTCTTTAATTTCATTATAAGGCAGTTATGCACTGTGGTGCATCCCGAGCCATTTTCTCTGATGGGAGGAATAGTTAGTCTTTCGTTCTGGCGATTATTCACAGGAATTCTTCAGTGACGGCTTGTAGTACAGCTTATGAATAAGGATGTGAATGTGTGTGTTTAAAAGAGGCACTGTATAGGTGAAGTTTGGTACCAGATATTCGAGTTTTCAATGTTGTTGCATCAAAAGCCGTCTCTTTCCGATAGGGTTGAATCGAAAGTTGTTTGGCTTCGGTAGATTGAATTGAAGGTTGTTTCTCATCGCGATTGTGTTGAAGGCTTTTTGTTGACGGGGTTGACGTATATGTTTTTCTCTTCTCGTTGGGCTTGAAACAAGTGTTGTTTTTCATTTTGGTTAAATTGAATTGAAATTTGTTTATCTTTTGTACAGGGTTGAATCAAAGCTGTTCCACTTGTGGGATTGCATTGAAAGTTGTTTTTCTTCTCGATAATGTCGAATAGCATGGTTTTTTCATGTCAAGGTTAAAACGAAGATTTCTTTCTCTTTACAGTATGGCTAAATCGAAGGTTGTTTCTCTTCGCGGTTGTGTGGAAGGCTTTTTGTCGATGGGATTAGAGTAAATGTTTTTCTCTTCTCGTTGGGCTTGAATCAAGTGTTGTTTTTCATTTTTGGTTAGGTTGAATAGAAATGTTTTTCACTTTTGTACAGGGTTGAATCAAAAGCTGTTTCTCTTCTCGATGCGATTGGATTGTAAGTTATTTTTCTTCTCGATAGTGTTGAATCTCACGGTTTTTTCTTGCTTAGGTTGAAACAAAGATATTTTTTTCTCTTTACAGTAGGGCTGAATCGAAGGTCGTTTCTCTTTTTGATATGTTGAATCAAAGGTTGGTTTTATTCTGGATGGTATTGAATCAAAGGTTGTTTTTTCACCAGGTTATATCAAGGTATCTGACTGATGCCTGTCACTCGTTCCATTTCTCATTGAGCCTCTTCCCTTGTGCTGTTATGTTGACTTGTTGTCACTTATCTGTAGACAGTGTGTTCTGTTCGTACCTCCCGTTTATACACCACCTCCCACATTTGCTCTCCGGTGATGGGGAATCGTCTGATTGCGTGTTTTGGTTTCCGTGTCTTTCACTTAGTTGGCAAGATTTAGAAGTCTTCCATATTTTCCGTTTTCCTTCACGATTGCAGTCTTCCAGTTTTCGAGAGAGCGTTCACATAGTTTCATTGTGTTTGGATTCCAGTCGTCGGTGCCGGCCATCCTCCCCAGCATTAAAAAAAAGTACATAGAGTTATTGCAGAGGAAGCGTTGCTTGCTGCTATTATTAGGTTGATTAACGGAACCCCTGAGTTCGTTCGATAGATCTGTTCTTGCATAAAGGTGAAGAGTACAGAGGAAGAAAATAAGGCAGGTGGTTTTCGAAGGAAGATTGCCAAGAATCATTATTACCGTTTGCAGTGTGCCGTGCAAGTCTACCGTAAGCGATAAGCGGCACTCCCTTATTGGGTACAAGCTGTTATGAAGTAGTTGCAGTCGACGTGTTGTGTACCCCTTTCCAGAGATATATTTGGGCTTCATTTCCCGGACACCAGTTGTGTGAAGTTTTCGTCGACGCTGATGAGATATAAACTTTCACTCTATGGAAAGTTAGAGAGAATTAACATTGCTGATGAGATACGCTCATCCAGGGAGCGCGTCTTTTAGCTCCAATTATTAGACTGGAATTCGGAGAAACAGTCATCCTATTTTTTTCTTTTTTTGTATGGAAATACAGTCGGTGCTTAAGATCTCGCGTGCTGTGGATGTGAGGAGGAGTGACATCTGCTGCTGAAAATTCTTCACGAAACCTGTTTTAACCAAATAGCGGGCAACATAACAACCTGCTCTGAGATATCAGAAAGTGAGTTATTCCACGTCGCAGAAATCACCTCTGTCAGATATTCATTCAAATGTCATATACTTTATTCATTTTGTAAGCGAAATATGCAAAGCTATTTTCTATGGGTACATAATTGCTCATTCCATTTATTGAGAGAAGAACATTTTCATGTACACTAGGGATTCTGTTTTTTTTTACGTTAGAATACTTTCTCACGTTATTGAAATCGGACAGAATGTATAAATTTCTAGATGAAATACACACATCCAGTTGCCGTATGGGAACACGCCTGTCTAGCTGCAACTGGTATTTTTTCCGTGTCAAATCTTATAATTATATGATACGTAAGGTAACGTACTTCAATTGCATTTCCTGATGAAATAGACTTTAAATATTGGTTACAATAAAAAAATATTTTGGAAGTTTATGGATTGCAATTTCTTTTACTCTGATATACAAAGGTATTACATGTCTGTAGAGAGAGAGAGAGAGAGAGAGAGAGAGAGAGAGAGAGAGAGAGAGAGAGAGAGAGAGAGTGTGTGTATGTGTGTGTGTGTTGGTAGGCCAAGGCACCAGCCGCCCGTAGCGACACTACTGCTAGAGAGATTAAGGTCTCTTCCATGGCTGGCCAGTGCGGTCTGTTGTTGGGTCCCTCTCTGGCCACGGACTTTTTTTCCATGCTTACACCAGCTCAGAATTGTCTGGCATATTCATTACATATCTTTTGCTGTTGGCACACATTTGACAGCACTGAACCCCCTGCACTTCTTATCATTTACAATCTGTCCTCCTTGTTGCGTAGATGGAACTTACTTGCCTGGTCGGCATTTCTTCTAAATAAACCACTGTTCTCCAGTCTTGGACGGTGCAATAGCCTTTGTACCAGTGCCTTCCATTGTCTAGATTGGAGTTCCCTTGTTTTGCGGTAAACTGAAGCACGCGTCTGAAAGTCCCCTTTCCTCTTACTCTTCAAAAGGTGTTTAGGGCAGGCTTAGTAGAACGGCCGAGGATGCCTGGTGGTTTAGCTAGAGGTTGTCTCATCTTATCATTTTCCTTTTCTTTTTCTTCATTTTGAAAACCAACGCTACTGTCTTTCTTCAGTGTCTGAAAAATGTGGATATGTATTTGTCCTTAGTGGATGTGCCGGCTCCTCCCAGTTGACCAGTTTCATTCCGAAGATAATTTTGTTTTATGGGCATTCACTTTTCAATTCTGAGTTTACATGTACACATTGTTCCTGTTATTGTTTTCATTTAATTTACAAATATTCTATAATCTTTATTTTTTTTATGTTATTGCTTCCTTCTGGCGTTGCTGAACTTAATCCCGGTCCGCAGAACCAATCATAAAAATTCGGAATTTTATATAGCAATATCCGTGGATTATACTTTATAAGAATAAAAAGGACATGGATGTTGCTGCTGTCCTCTTTTGTTCTAAAACCTTTTTGTATGATTTGTGTCATGCTTCAGAACTACTTATTCCTGGGTTTAAGAAGCCCATTTTACTCACGCATAATGCCATTCCAAGGGCCCATGGAATGGCTCTGTATGTTAGAGAGGGCTTCTCATCTTATAGGCCACTGTATGAGTGTGGATGTTATGAAACACGGGTGGTCAGTCTGTGGAAGACTAATATCTCTTTGTTTTTGCTAGCTATAGGAACCCAGATTTGGATGACTGTTTACGGCTGCCTGCCAAAATGGTAGCATTTCACGAAGCTGACTACAAGGAATGTTTCATTTTCGTTGGTGATTACAGTACTCATCACACTGAATGGCTGAGCTCGATACTGCTACAGATAATCATTGTGTTGCTTATTTAGTTTTTCCACAATTCTGGCTGCGCGCAGTTAAATAAATGAGCCGGCACCCCAGTCTAGCAACCGTCTTAACCTTGTATTCATAGGTTTTACTCGGATTTTGTTTTGTGAAGTAGGTTTTATGGTGGGTTCATTTCTAAATAGTTTAAGGTTAATGTGGAGATGGATCAGGTTGATCCAGATGTTAACTTTTCAAGAAAGATATAACTGAGATTCCAGGCCAATTGGCATGGTATTCACCGTGATCTTATTGAGCTCATTTGGAGGGATATTACTTAAAAGTCCGAATATTACTGAGGGTTTGAAAGATCACAGCACATTTGTCGATAGGAGAATCCTTCTGAAATCCTGGTTTAATGTTGCATGTACGGTAGCTTACCTATCATGAAAAACAAGAAGTTTATCGGATATGGAGGAACAATTCAATCAGGCTTTGGAAGTCAAGCTCAGGTTGTTTATGAGAGAGCTGAGAGAGCTTGTAATGAGGGTGTGAAGGAGATCTTGCTCTCCAGTGTTGATGACCTGAAGGGGCTGTCTGCCTGTAGGTCATCACTCTGGAATTCATTCTGGCATGCCTCCCCTGGTTGGAACTGACTGAAATGTTGGTTATTTCCAGAAACAGAAGGCAGAACTTTTGACTCAAGTTTTTGTGAGCAAACAGTTTGGATGAATCCTTGGTGTTTCCTCGTCATGCTTACCAGAGCCTTCAAATCTGGAGAAGTCAAAACTTTGCTTCTTGGGCTTGGCAGTCACGGAGGTATAGACCCCTAACGGGATCGTTCCCAACTTTTTTTTAGAAAGATTGCTGGTTTCATTGCTCCCAAGATTACTACTATTTTCAGAAAATTAGTTGGACTTGCAAGTTTTCCTTAAGTTTGGAGGAAGGGAAACATTGCTGCATTACCTAAAGAACTAAGTCCGTCCCGATTTCAAATACTCCTGTTTTATCTAAGTTTTTGAGGTGCTCTCTAAGCGTCTTTATAGTTTTGCAAGATATTTAACCTGCTACCAGCATTACAATTTGGTTTTCGTAAAGGCTTTGGCACTTGTGATGCACTCTTGTCAGTATGTACCGTCTTCTCTACAGGCTAAGA
>NC_089763.1:13840994-13850994 GCF_040412425.1 Macrobrachium rosenbergii | reverse complement strand
TGTTTTTATAGTTACCATCAACGGTATCAGCATTACAGGATCGTTAATAGAGTATGAAATTGAATACATAATCAGATTCCGTATGTAATGAATTGCTATCCAAGAACTTTTTCCCCGTTTATTCTAAGCGAGATGTTCTTTCAGCTTCAAAATAATGAATTCCTTCATCTTAAATAACTGCTATCAGGTTATTGTATATGATGATAGCCGTTGCTACCGAAATGATTGTGTGTTTATTATTCCGTATAATTTAACTCTTCCGGAATAGATTCAGGAAGAACCAAGGAGAATCTTCTTTTCACCGACAGGTTCGGCCGGATATCAATTTTGCCATGAAAGAAACGTTACTCTGAGAGTCCTCATGTTTGAGATCTGGTATCTGTCACAGACGGAGATATGCAGGCTTCAATATACCACTGGATTTAGGATTTTCACTCGGGCTATTGATTGCACGGAGACGAGTGCGATCTCCGGTTGCGTGCGTGTTTACTGTCACGTGGGTGTTGATAAACTTAGGTATCCTTTCCCAGTGGAGATATGCATCTGTGTATGTATGTATTTATGTGTATATATATATATATATATATAAATATATATATATATATATATATATATATATATATATATATATATATATATATATAATTATATATATATAATTATGTTACGCAATCGAGAGTAGACCTCATTGCTTACCTTTTGCTAAAAAGTCGAGAAGTCCCATCTGTTGGTAGCTTGATGGTGACCGCATGAAAAAGGCTACTGGCAACGCACATCTGTACATACCACACTCATTCTCTCTCTCTCTCTCTCTCAGGTCTACAGCGAAACAAGCGTTACCCAAAATAATTTATTTGGCAATAATCTAACATAACTGGATTGTAAGAAACACGAGATGAAATAAAATGGAATACTAATGTTCACCAAATGATCAAACATATTGCAGTCCACCATATTCAACTAATTATTCTCCCTAAGCACTTTTCCCACAGTCGTTCAAAATAAGTCCTGTTATATTCCCAATGAGCACATTTTAACCCCTTCCTCAGCGAAACATGTGAAGAAGCCAAATAAAACCCTTGTTAAACAAATGCATAAAAATAAAGGTATGGGAATTCCTCCCATGTTGCTTATAAAGTACACACAATGTAAAAATGGTCAAATTCAAGTAAGATATGTGTTAAATGAAAAGAACAATCTACAGTTTGGGAATATCTAAAATGTTTCCTACATCCAAACAGCAATGTTCACAATTCAAAATCGACAGGTCTCGAACCATAGAGTCATCGTTGGAGACTTCTATTAATATTCGGTGTTGATCTTCGAATGACAATTTGTTTGATAACTAATCCCTTCACACTCTGGGACTCTTCCCAAAAGAAACACATTCTAACGAATTCGCCGGAATCTGGGCATTTCTGGCGAACGAACTCACAAAGTCTTATCGCTAGGCAGGGATGTTCTCACGTCTCCAGAATATCTGACTTATTTAACACATACACAATTCTCTAATCAGGATGCGCTAGACAACAGATAAACATTTTCTCATGATTCTTTCCAATGCCTTTAGCCACACTTATTAATAAAAAATCTACTGTATATTGTAATTCACAAAATATCTGTGACCTATGAGCTTTTCATATATATACTTATATGTATGTATATATATATATATATATATATATATATATATATATATATATATATATATATATATATATATAATATATATATATATATATATATATATATATATATATATATATATATATATATATATATATATATATATATATATATATATTTATATATATATTTATATAATATATGTATATATATATATATATATATATATATATATATATATATATATATATATATAATATAT
Source organism: Macrobrachium rosenbergii (assembly GCF_040412425.1). NCBI lineage: Eukaryota > Metazoa > Arthropoda > Malacostraca > Decapoda > Palaemonidae > Macrobrachium > Macrobrachium rosenbergii. The sequence goes on along the minus strand of NC_089763.1, from coordinate 13,849,106 downwards.
ATATATCAAATATATATATATATATATAAACGTTAAGCTCAAATGTCTTTTGATATCCAATTCGAGCTACTTCAGAGATATCATCGGAGGGGAATTATAAGTGATAAATGATTTGGTACCTAAGTAACTCGAACACCAAGCAGTACCCATTAACTAATTCCAGTTGACGTTCTAGACTAGCGCAGACTGGATATCAAACGACATTTGTAGCTTAACTCAAATATTTTAAAAAATCTTCCTCCAACCAGTGATTAAGAAGATTAAGAAGCGATCAACTAGAGTGACGTAAATAAGAAGCTGTCAACTCGAGTGACGTAAAGGCTGACCCTGGAACTCTTGGTATAAATACCGCTTTTCTGTAATTCTTATATTATATATTCATTTACTTACCCGTCGAGGAGACTCTTGTTCTCCGTAATATGTAGCATTAAATTTTTCCTTTTGGCATTTTTATGGGCCTTTTTATTAGATGGATTTCTGTTTTAACAGAAAATTTTTCAATCATAAATACATGCAAACATACACGTGTATATATATATATATGTATATATATGTATATATATATATATATATATATATATATATATATATATATATATATATATATATATATAATATATATGGTCATATATATATATTTTTTATAGATACATATGTATTGATACATAGTTATTAGTAGCCCTTCTTAACTCTCTCGAACTCTTCGAGTTATTTTTGATATGCTTGTCACTACAAGCCTGAAGATCCGCGCAAGAAATATGAAGAAATTATGATGTCCGGTAGCGGGAAACGACCCCGGGTCCTATAATCGGAACGAGGTCACGTTGCCTTGTTCTGATTATGGGACCTGGGTTCGTTTCTCGTTCTGAGTATGGAACCCGGGTTTGTTTCCCATTACTGGACATCATAATTTTTTCATATGTCTTGCACTTGGATCTTAAGGCTTTGTAGTGATAAGCATATCGCCCCAAAAAATCACGAAGAATTCGAAAAGCTAAGAGGGCACTGTGGCTGTTACAATGCATACGTGTAACACACACACACACACACACAGGCCACACATATACTGTATATTGCGCGCGCGCACACTGGACACTAACAGTGTTTTTATTCAGAAAAAGTTACAGCTTTCACAAACACACACACACGGATATTTGATAATGGACTGTTGTCCAAGAAACTTGTAACTTTTTCTGGAATAAAAATATTTTTAGTGATTCTATACTGCAGAACAATTGGATGAAAAGTTAATATATTGTAATGTATATATATATATATATATATATATATATATATATATATATATTATATATATTATATATATTATATAACAGTATATATATATATATATATCATATATCATTGTACGGATATTTATGATAATGTGGATTATATATATCCAAGAAAGCTTGTAACTTTTTCTGGAATAAAAATATATATTGATACCATCCAGTTTGAATGAGGTCCTTTTAGTGATTCTACTAATGCACAGAACAATTGTGTATTTAAAATATTAATATACTGTATATGTATATATATATATATATATATATATATATATATATATATATATATATATATATAATTTTTGTGTGAGAGTGTTTGTGTATGTATGTACTGAAGGAGGCACGGTACTGAAGGAGTCTTTAAGATTAAATTTTAAACTTCCTTCTATCGGACTTGCAAGCAACCTTTCGCTGCCTGTTAATCCACATCTACCGCTTGATACGAACAATAGCATTCGAACCTGTTCCACTTTTTCTATTCATCATATGATCCATATTCCATTTCCTAATCCTTATTGATGACTGGCGACTGACTCCTGGAAACCGGCTCAGCGGAAGGAATTCGAGACGTCTCCAAAAGCGACGTCTTCATTTATTCCAGCGATGTTGCTCTATTTTTTTTAATACTCCCTTCTTGCAAGGAGAGACTCTCATGGACGCAATTCTCTGTTGCTTTATTTTCTCATCGTCTCCGTCGATGGGCGCCACTGAAGAAAGTATCCTGTGATCGCTTTCTTTTTTTATGGGGTCTCAGTTTTCCATGTGGTGAATTTTCCTGTTCCTTGTTTGACCATTTGTTTGGTTTTTTTCTTTTTCGGTTTTCGTTCGTCTTTCCCTTATTATGGCATGGAATGGCCTGCGAGTGTTGTAACTCTTTTCGCCACGGAAGTTATAGGCAGAGAAGGATAATAATTTTAGGAATTATAAGTAAAAAAAAAAAATTTCATGTTGGATTTTTTGATGCCGATAGCAAGGCCGATTTTATAGTTTCATCACTTGGAATTTATTCCTTACACCGTTGTTTAGTTGTAGGTCATAGACAAATAATACATTAAATTCAATTTTGTTCAAGTGTTATTAACAGATGTATGTTTTATATTACGCTTCGAAGTATCGGCATAAGCTGCCTTTAGGCACCATATAATTTGTAAAAAAAAAGTTTTTGCAACGCAAGGCAGTTACGGGAGCTAAGAACAAATAAATGAAATATGGGTAGATAATACCTTAGACTTTCTGAAATATGCGTAAGCCAACTTTTTCGCATAGGTCATCAGCCAAGTGCTTTTTTCCACATTGAAGTTAAATACACTCAAACACACAAATATAATAATAATAATAATAATAATAATAATAATAATAATAATAATAATAATAATAATAATAATAATAATAATAATAATAATACTCTCAATATGTATAGAAATGTTAGAATGTTATGCTCTCAGAAGTATGTATATGAGAAATGGAAAAAATTTTGTGATATGTATATATATATATATATATATATATATATATATATATATATATATATATATATATATATATATATATATATATATATATATATATAATATACTAGCTGACCAGGCAGTGTTGCCCGGGATAACTCTGAATGACAACCGACAAACTGTCTCTTTCTCTCTCTCCTCTTTCTCTTCCTCCCCTAACACCCCATCTACACCCCATCTACTCTCTCTTTCACTTTCTATCCCTCTCACTCTTTCTCTGTGACCCCCTTCCCAACCCCCACCACCTTTGGTGCCATTGATGTCTTACCCCCACAGTATTCTTTTCCAGATAGTAAGTCATGTGTAAACCGAAATTAGATATGATAAATTCGTAACGTTAATAAGTCTACTGTGATAACCACCCTGTTTTACGGCCGGAATCAGCCCCAGGGAAGCCCTTCCCACCCCAACCCCCTTTGTTGCCCTTTGGTGCTAGTGATGTCGTACCCCTATAGTGCTGATTTCTAGCTAGTAAGTTATATGTATATCAAGTTTGGTTGAAATTGCTCAATGCCTTTCAGAGTTATTTTGGCACACATGTGTATTACATCCATTTATACATCCATTTATATATATATATATATATATATATATATATATATATATAATGTATATATGTATATATGTGTATATATATATGTACATATATTTGTATATATATGTGTATATATATGTACATATATATGTATATATGTATATAGATATATATATATATAGCTATATATATGAATAAGTTTTTATCACATGATCATGACAATTTTTATAATCACATAAACGTAAGCTACAACTGACGTTCAACATCTTCTCTCTGCCTCGGAAATGATACCGAAGTGGAAATATAATTGATAAGTGGTTCGTCACTTGGGAGATTCGACAATCTCCGACTTCAACGACGGATACTTATACCACTCGGCTGTCACTGAAATCTAAGGTTGTCACTGTCGGGCGTTCGAGTCTCCCATGTGGCGAGTCTCCCAGGTATAGCGAGATGGATATTGATCGAGGTTTGTGGTTTAACGCTTTATACACACACACACACGGATATTGATCGAGGTTTGTGGTTTAACGCTTTATACACACACACACACACACACACACACACACACACACACACACACCTATATATGCATATATATATATATATATATATATATATATATATATATATGTATATATATATATATATATATATATATATATATATATTATATATATAAATATATATTATATATATAAATATATATGTGTATAATATATATATATATATATAATATATATATGTATATATATATATATATATATATATATATATATATATATATATATATATAAATATATGTGAACGTATATATTGTTCCATAAATTTATATAAATGTTCATATGTTTTTGTGCTGTTGTTTGAATTCAAATGTAAATATATGCCTGTGGGTGTCAACAACTAAACATAATTGTATAAGCGTTTTATAACCCAGATTTCTGAATATTTTTCCCGAACAAATCCTGCGTTACTGAAATGAAAAGCGCGAATGAAAAGTGACCAAAAAATTGAATATTAAAATTGCAAATATATGAATAACACCATTCGAGTGTTGCTCATAAAATGACGTCCACGAAAAACTTTCGCATTCATGAAGCATAAAAATGAAAGAAAGGAAAAAAAGTGGATGAAATGAAAGAGTTGAAGCAAAATCTCTGTATTGACTGTATGAAAAATGTGTTGAGTCGAGAGAATGAAAGATTGGGCGAAAGATTGATTGGGCAGACCAAATGAAGGACGACAAAGATGACAAAGGAGATAGTAGAGGAAGAAAGAAATAGAAGGGAAAAAAAGCGAAGAATGAAAGGAGGGAGAATCGAGATGGAACAAAGAGGGAGAAAAAGATAGATTTTTTTCCCTGGTATTTTCTGCATAAAGAAAAATGTGTGTTATGTTTATATGTTTTGTGATGATAAATGGGAATTGAATGCATTAGCAATTCGTAATGTTCTAAAGTGCTCATTTTTTTTGACGCGCTTTTCCCTTACAGACACCAAACAATTTTGTTTAAGCTGCCTAATATTGAAAAAATATTCTATTATATATCTCACCACTGTCAAGGTACTAAGCATAGTGAAATGTGTGCTTTGTGAACAGTGTAAAACACACCACACATACATACATACATACATACATACATACATACATACATACATACATACATACATACATACATACATACATACATACATATGTATCTATGTACACGCTCATACCAAGTTTTTTTAGGGTCATGTTGCTAGCCTGATGCCCGTTTCTACCAAAATTACGGGTCACTACTCTCGACTAATTACCAGGAACCTAATTTACTGGTAACATCAAGAGGGTCACCATTGCTTTCCTGATTTCATTTTACGTTGTCGTTTTAGTTTTTACTAATTGCCCATTTAACAAAGTGTTCTTTTACACAGTGACATCTAATGAAATGAAGGAAATTGTTTGATTAGCATAAATAAAAATTATTCGTAAACCGTCACTTATTGAAAAGTGGAGAATAGAAAGAAAATAAATGCTAAACTAAACGGTGTATTATCTGTCGGATGCAGACATGCTGTTCAGGCTCATTTTGTCAGGCTGTGGGCTGGTAGGCTCTAAGCGGAGTAGAAGCTTCTCAGGAATGCTCGGAAGAAGACGATTAAAAAACACTATAGTACTGTTCGTGAATCAGTCATTTCTCTATCTCCTGCGCCTCATCGTTATCGCTCGGCAGTGATGATTAATCTAGAAGCAGCACCAGTCCGTATCTTGAGACACCTGGGCCGTTCTGATAGATCGCCTAGATAATGTCTGTTATCAAAGAAATGGCGGCAAAAAGAGATCTTCGACACTGAGACAAATGGAGGTAAATTTCCGAAACATCGTACCTCCGTAAAAGCGTTCTCTTACCCATTTCAGCTGGGCATCGATAAGACCATCAATCTGCCCTTTCCCCTTTCAAGGCATCACCGTTGCTATTTTTATGCCTTCAATCTTCATCAAGGAGTTAGTTCATTCACGGATCATATTAACTCAGGGGCAGTTGTTGGAGATGTATATAAATCGAGCACCTACTCATTTATATACTTATATAGGTATAACAGAATAAGTTCGACAGGCTCACAATTAAACGGAGGCAGACAGACAGACAGACAGACAGGTAGACAAACAGACAAAACAAATATAATAGTCTGAACAGTTCATCATTTGGGCGCACCGAGATAGTGGGTCATCCAAAGCTGTCGAGGTACGAATGAAGGCCAATGAATCAGTGTCTGGGTCCGGCATAGAGCTTCATCGAATCGCAGTTCGGAGATTTTCGGAGGAGGAGGAGGAGGCGAAGGAAGAAGAATTGAAGGGAGGAGTCAGGGACAGAATCGAGAAAGGGAGAGAGAGAAAGAGGACGACTCGGTCCCTCTCCTACTCTCTGCCATTGGTTGCGGGAATATTCAGTTTATGGATCCTCAAGGATGGTGTCCAATGACCCGAAAATTGGGCTAATGAACGTACTAAATGCCAGAAGCCAAAAGGCCAGGTTTTTTCCCCTCTCATTTTGAAGAATATTTGTAGTCATTCTTAGTTACGAATGGTTTTTTCTCATGCCGATGAATTCAGATATTTTATCAGCCTCTGAACAGTTTTAGTGCTCATTAATTTTGAGTCATTGTGTCTTTTTCGATAAAAAATTAGATGGTGGGTTGTGCAGTCACCCGGTTTTTTATATTTACTATCGAAATTTATTTCACAGCCAATTGGAAAATAGATTTTTTTTTTGCGTTGATCATTGGATCAGAAGAGATGCTTGACTAACCAGTCTATTCACACCATCTGCAGCTGCAGAATGTGCTGCACCGATTTTTTAATGCTGTAAGTTTATATACCTTAAAAAGAATTAATGTAATGAATGATTGCGGTGGTTCATTTATTGTACGAACTCCAAGGGGTAATCACACATTTTAGGGCTCCATGTAAGGAAGTATTTATTTGCAATTCATAATGTTTAGCAGTTTTGTCCTGTGGGGTCAGTTTTTCCTGTAAGTGTAATTTTTGGCTGTGACCTTTTTTCTAATGGGAATATGCTGTTTGACTTTTGCTTTTTTTTTTTATTTTCATGGTCACATTCAGTTTATTTTTCAGCTGTCTTTCACTCAGCACTGTACCCTGAAGAAATGTATATTAACTGCATAAAAGAGCTGGGTGCTGATGCGTTTCATTATTTTTTGCTGACTATTGTAATTCACTTAGTCTCGTGATCCTTCTGATTTTAGTACTGACGCTGTTATTATTGTTGATTTGGTTTCTATTATTATTATTATTATTATTATTATTATTATTATTATTATTGTAAGAACAGCCATGAACAGGCAGGGGAAGCGTTCACGAAGCTCGAAGAACCTTGCGCCTTTTATACCTTACTCTGCGATCACTGTTTTAACGCACGATGTGATATTTCAACAGATAACCAGTGGGCGTCACGAAAGGGATAGTCCGGCCTCCTCATTTGGAGTCGGTACGCATTCAGCTAACGAATCTCTTGCATTGTAAGGATTAACTACAAAAGCTCTGCGTAGCTGAGGCTATCTGATCCCTCCAGATAAAGACAAATGAACCATCTGCGTGGTTTGTAACATTTGCTAAAAGCATTTAAGCTTCTTTCTCTTTTGTATCATGCGATGTGCTGTAGATGTAAAGGATTATCAAGCAAAGCAGGATTCACAGCTAGTTTTGCACACACATTATATATACTGTATATAAATTTATATATATATAATATATATATTATATATATATATATATATATATATATATATATATATATATATATATATATTTATATATATATATATATATATATATATATATATATATATATGTATGTATTATGTGTATGTATATATATATATATATATATATATATATATATATATAATATATATATATATATATATATATATATATATATATATATATATATATATATATATAATATATATATATATATATATATATATATATATATATATATAATATATATATATAAATATATATATATATATATATATATATATATATATATATATATATATATATATATATATATATATGTATATATATATATATATATATATATATATATATATATATATATATATATATATATATATATATATATATATATATATATATATATATAATCTGTGTAATGTGCAGTGTTTTATAGCCACATTAATCTCTCTTCGACTTCAATTTCTGCATTCTATTTCCATATGAAGCATTTTATCAGGAATAAAAAAAAATGCTTATT
>NC_089763.1:13823494-13835994 GCF_040412425.1 Macrobrachium rosenbergii | reverse complement strand
TATTAACAACCATTTCTGAGCCTATACTTGATTTAAGTCTCTGTTTTATGAACAGAGGTTTGATCTCGCTTATCCGAGACATTGTGCGATAGCAGTAACGTGAGCCGGCATCGTAAGTTATATCTTTCCCTAACTAAAATCTAAGGACTACTGGAATGAGATACTAAGTACAAAACTATAACCCTTTATTGACAAAAATCAACGAAAAATAACCTTAAAATTACGAAAATGAAATCCAATGTTTCACATAACTATCAGAAAATCTTCTAAGGAAATAATGCTCCAAAATCATAAACCCCAATTACAGAAAATAACTCATCTGTCAAAACATGAACACGTCAATCAATTAAAACGGGTCATCTCAAATGTCATACACTCTCATCCTCGTAGGAGGAGAGAGGAAAAAGAATAGGAATGGAGTGGAACAGAAATACCTGTGAAAAAAAACGTCACATTAAAAATCATAAAATGTAAAAATTGCAGAAATACATCTTCCACTGTCACAGGAGATACCGTGTGTTCATAGTTCTGAAAACAAAGTCCAAAACGTATATGAATTCTTACTACTCCACAAGTCCTCTGGGACAGTCTCCATGAAAATCACTCACATCTTCAGACACATGAATCGGATCTCACAAGTCCAATTCGAACAACAAGTTCCTCCCATTATATTCATTATGTAACGCACGAACGAACGTACTTTTGTATGACATCATTCGAGGTCAAAGTTCGGCAAGACACGCCTCTGTACTTCAAGGCGTCGAAGTACACGTACACACCATACATTATTAAGAAGCATCCTTCAAAAACCGGATTTGTAACTGGTTCAGCTTCTAGAACGTTCTTTGCTGAAAAACGCATTTCCCAGCCCGTGTCTTGTCACCAAGGTGGTTTCTTCGACCCTTTGTGGTATGCGAATGTTTCGGCAGTTTCCTATCTGCTGCGTGTAGTGAAAATGGACCCTGCGAATAGCTGACCCAACTTTTCAAAGGTCACCTTCGTGAGCCTTTACAGATTGCTCGGTCCACGCACCTGAGGTGGACCCCACTCAAAATGTCTAGGTGCAAAACTTATATATATCTTATAACACAGATATTATAGCACAACCAGTTCATTCAAGAAACGCATTAATCTAGACGATTTCACTCCCGGTACTGCTCACGCGGAAAGGCCTGCGACTGCACCAGTCCAAGCTGAATGTATTCTTGCGTCGCCCAGCGATCCGACGAAATGAATGGCTCGCAAACTCTTTTTGCACGACCCAACGTCTCCTCGAAAGTACGGCAACATGAAGACATCCTGCCCGACATCTCTCCAAAGTGCAGAAGTAACGTTGACAGCTTTCTCATATGTTGAGGACGGTGAAGCTATTCCAACCTCTCCATTTCGAGGGAGTGGTATTTTCCGTGAGTCGGTCATATCGACAGTCATATCAAAAAGTAACTCGTCTATTCCCTATACCATATTATTACTGAACCAGATAAGACTATTAGTACAAAGGTCATATGTTCTCAGTGTGAAACAATTCTGGGTTGGTACCCGGAATTTCCATAGTCAACTCACTACCAAGTACACTAACTCTAAAAAAAGGAACCATTCATAAAAATTCTATCCAACAGAAAAAGTACTCAAGAACGAAAGGCAATCCTAAACATCTGAAAGGTATCATATGTCGTAAAAGACATCAAGGTTCTACTCGGTTAGCGAATATTTCGCAATACCTGACTAATTCTCAACACCATAGCAATTGACGTAATGGCAATCGCTCCTATGATCTTAACAACTACAATTACTCATGGTACAGCTCCTTTATATTTTAAAGAGAACTGAAAAATCCCAAATATTCGAATTCGATATCCCTATCAAAACCTTTCCTAAACCTCTCCGAAATCCTAACCGACATATCCCAATCCGAAAAGATCAGACCCGTTCGGTCCGATATACTAAATACCTCCCAAAAACAAAATCCTAAACAACAAACCCTTGATTCTGTAACTCTAGATTCAAAGATATTGGGTCAGACGACAAAACACGTAATAACATAATAACATAATAACACAATAACACACGGGTCAAATCTCGTATGAAATTAGCCCATGTCTCAATTCCCAAAATCATATGAAAAAAACCATTAACTCAAAAGTAACCCATCACTATCGCCAAGTGCGAACGATGAAATCCCTAACCGCAGTTGCGATCCATATAAAAAAACAAAACTCAAACTCATATATCTACAAAACTCTACGGCATTCTGCATAATTTACACAAAGTACTGCAGCTTACATCAGAAATCACAATGAACCCGAACTATTAAAAAATTCGTAAAACTCTACGGAGTAACGTCCTCCTGAATTACAACAAACTACAAGTCATGCCCATTTACAACCCATTAACACCCGAAAGGAAAAAATGACCCGTAATCTACCCATTACCATAACAACAATACAACCCAGGAATGCATCCATGCTAATACCCATTAACCCGTCTTTTAATCTTAGAAATATGTACAAACGAGACACACCTGTGTTTCATTCACAAATAATAAATCTATTTCCCAATTTTGCTTCAGGTCTATACGGGATTATAGATACTTTCTTTATTCCCAGTAAAATTAGCAAGACTGTCTAAAGTCTTATTTTAAACTCCCTACCATTGTCTGTGATCAGACATTCTGGAACACCATATCGACAAATTATCCCTTAAAGAACGCTATAGCAACTTCCTCAGCTGATTTGTACTTCAGTGGGAAAATCTCGACAAAGCGAGTCAACTCATCAACAACTACTAATAAATGTCTATAACCATAAGCGGACTCTGAGAAGTTACCCAGAATATCCATATGCACTCTCTGAAACGGCCTATGTGGTATGGGATATGAACCCAAACGACACGACACTGTCGTCGCTGGCTTATTCGCATTGCAAATAGCGCACTTCTTCACAAAGGCTTCTACTGCGGAAAACATATTTTCCAAAAAAACTTTGACCTGACGTTTTCATACGTCTTGTCTACACTCCAAATGAGGAGAACCAAATTTACAATGTACAATGTCTAGAACTTGTGGTACTAGACTCTCTGGCACGATGATTTGTGTAATCTCACCCATGCTTCGAGTAATTTCGCAAGTTATACTTAACTTTTCTCACCAATAAATTATTCTCAACTCTAGACCAGAAAAAGGCAACTTATACCCTTTCTTCGGTGAAACCCCTTAAGAAATGCCTTAGCATCTGACAACAATTTATCTTCATCTTGCTTTTGTTCCAGCAAGCCCATGTCCCAAGTGACATTTTCACCCGTAATATAACACACTGCGTTACTCTCACTATCACGAATAACAATCTCTCCCGAGACTGCCGACTCACTATTTCTCCCCGAAGTATGCACTGTAGGAACGTGTATGTCCACTACATGCGATTAGACACCAAATATTTACTCTCTTCACCCACACAGGATTCGGTGTGTATTTCCTCATCCTCGACCGGAAAATGTCTGCTCAATGATCTGCAACTACATTATGCTTACCTTTCAATGTATTTGAGGTTTGCATCAAAATCTCTCAATGTTAGGAACCAACGTTCCTCTCTTGACAAATTTGGCTTATTAAAAAGCTCTAACAACGGTTGATGATCTGTAAAAATCTCAACTTTATTTCCCAACAACAACATCTTAAAATGAACAAGGAGACGACGACTGAAAGCCTCCTTGTCCACAACTGACATCAGCCTTTCGTTACTACCACGCGTTTTGAACTTTCTGCTATAAAAAGCAATTGGGTGTAATTTCCCCTCAAATTTCTGCATCAAACACGCACCTATACCTTCCTGACTCGCGTCAGTCACTAGGTGAACGGTTGACTAAAATCTGAAACTTCAAAACTGGTGGGTTCACCAAAGCGTTCTTAAGCTTCTCAAAAGCCAATTGTTGCCTATCACCCCAAAGAAACTTAACGTCTTCTCGTAACAAATCTGTCAATGGAGACGTTATTGTAGAAAATTCCGCACAAAACGGCGAAAGAAACCCGACATACCCAGGAACGAACGAATCTGTTTCTGGTTTTGGGAACTGAAAATTCACAATGGCTTTAACTTTCTCATCATTCACTCTGACTCCTCTTTAGTCAGTCAAAAAAAGGTCAAGTTCACTTCTCCCAAGGCCAAAGCTATAAAAGGCCACAAAAAAGACACGGAAAAGCGCTTTCTCAGGTACAGAAAGAGAGAGAAAGAGAAATTCGTTTCCCACCACTCTTACAATGCATCGAAGGCCTGATGATGCTTACAGAAAAAAAATGCTAACACCAAACCTCGGGGCCTGCCTCTGTCTCCAACGGCTTAAAAACTGCTGGACCAACACTTCCCTTTGTCCAAACGGAAAGTCACTCACTGCAAAGGCAAGGGCTCTGCCCTCATACTCACACGCACATGCCCACACGCACACACGTGTGTGACTACAAAACCAAGAAGTGCATTCACACTTGTGCAAAAACTGTTTGCACCCCGCAACTCATAAATATCACGTAGGATACTACCCAAATATTAAAGTTCCCAGAAATAACTCAACAACCAAATATCACCCTTACATAATACACGCCGATGCGTACCGCAGATTGCTATATAAAAAAATACAACACACCATAATACGCTCAGCTTCACTCAGACGTGGCAAAGCAATGACGCTCCGCCCAAACTCGTGACGCAACTACTATGTCACCGTGGTGATGACGTAACACACCGTTGCAACCGAAACACTAGCTAAACACAACGATAAAAAAAAAAAACACAGTTGTCCCTATCACCAGTTACAACACAACGAAAAGGACAATTTCATCAACCCAACCAAAAAAAAAAAGAAAAAGATAACATCACAACACTTACGTTAGCAGCGCGAATTTCCATCAAGCGAAGAGAGAGAACAAAAACACTCACGCGTCTTCACGTGTTTTAACACACGCATAGCGGTCTTAAACACTCTTCACAAATCACCAGCCAGCGAGAGATGCTCGCAGCTCGCCCCCAGCAACTGCTGACTCCCACAAAATCCTATCCTGAGATGCCAACACTAATTTATATCTCTTCGGAAACGTATACATGCCTAATTATTTAACACCTTCTAACTGCCCTAACTAGCTTATACGCTATCTTTTACGCTACCTTTTACGCTACCTTTTACGCTGCCACCAAAAACTGTAACGGCCATTTCTGAGCCTATACTTGATTTAAATCTCTGTTTTATGAACAGAGGTTTGATCTCGCTTATCCCGAGACATTGTGCGATAGCAGTAACGTGAGCCGGCATCGTAAGTTATATCTTTCCCTAACTAAAATCTAAGGACTACTGGAATGAGATACTAAGTACAAAACTATAACCCTTTATTGACAAAAATCAACGAAAAATAACCTTAAAAATTACGAAAATGAAATCCAATGTTTCATAACTATCAGAAAATCTTCTAAGGAAATAATAATGCTCCAAAATCATAAACCCCCAATTACAGAAAATAACTCATCTGTCAAAACATGAACACGTCAATCAATTAAAACGGGGTCATCTCAAATGTCATACCACTCTCATCCTCGTAGGAGGGAGGAGGAAAAGAATAGGAATGGAGTGGAACAGAAATACCTGTGAAAAAAAAACGTCACATTAAAAATCATAAAATGTAAAAATTGCAGAAATACATCTTCCACTGTCACAGGAGATACCGTGTGTTCATAGTTCTGAAAACAAAGTCCAAAAACGTATATGAATTCTTACTCACTCCACAAGTCCTCTGGGACAGTCTCCATGTGAAAAATCACTCACATCTTCAGACACATGAATCGGATCTCACAAGTCCAATTCGAACAACAGTTCCTCCCATTATATTCATTATGTAACGCACGAACGAACGTACTTTTGTATGACATCATTCGAGGTCAAAGTTCGGCAAGACACGCTCTGTACTTCAAGGCGTCACGAAGCACACGTACACACCATACATTATTAAGAAGCATCCTTCAAAAAACCGGATTTTGTAACTGGTTCAGCTTCTAGAACGTTCTTTGCTGAAAACGCATTTCCCAGCCCGTGTCTTGTCACCAAGGTGGTTTCTTCGACCCTTTGTGGTATGCGAATGTTTCGGCAGTTTCTATCTGCTGCGTGTAGTGAAAATGGACCCTGCGAATAGCTGACCCAACTTTTCAAAGGTCACCTTCGTGAGCCTTTTTACATATATATATATATATATATATAGTGTGTATATATATATATATATATATATATATATTATATTTATATTTATATATATATATATCTATTATATATATATATATATATTATATATATATATATATATATTATATATATATATATATATATATATATATATATTCGTGTGTTAAATGAACATTTCAGCATAACTATATGTTTTTATGCTGAGATATTTTCGTTTTATCCCTGCCTGAGCCTACTTTTTTCTTTTATTACTTCCTGCGAGAGATTAATGTTTTCAATAATGAATGCAGTAGCTTCGAGTAATTAGATATCCCAGGCAACTGTTTAAGGTTTTTACTCTACCTTTTTATTCCAGCGAATCTATTCACAACCTTATTCACAACACTTCTATACGATGTAGCGTGCAAAGAATGATCACGGGACTCATTGCATAGTAATAGATTTTTCTGTGAACAGGTAGACATAAATTTGCAACGAGTTATCGAAGAGGGTGAAAAGAGGGTGATGACGTTCATAAATATTCGTATTACATTTGGACACAAGGAAGTGCCACTGGAGCCGTATTCGCAGATAGATATCTAGAAGGTGGAGCAAGGAAGTGGTGGTCTTTTCGCGGAAGTTAACAACAGAAGAAAACTTCCGGGAAAGCAAAGCTTAAAAAGCCGCGTTGGTTAATAGAGATGCTTCCTCTTACAGGAAGTCATTTATGCTGATGCAGTAGATGGAGTGGATGTTAATGACCATTTTTAGTTTAAAGGTTTTATTCAAGATCCGCTTAGCAGCTGAGTATTATTCACTCTTTAAATTCGGACGTAGATTCCAACACGGCAGAGCATCAGAGTCTTGAAGAAATAGTACATAATATAACTCTCGTTGCAGTTAGCATGTACGCTCTCTGTAATGAATGTTGGATCAGGTGCCAAAGTTGCCCGAGATCTGGTGTGTATTAAACGAGGTGATGTGAGACACACGCATCTGATCGGACTAACAATGTTTTAAGAATATCGAGCACTGGATCTACAACTTGGGTCACTATAGTGCATGCACTATACTTGATCGTCATTCATTTTTTACTTAGTAATTTTATTATTGCTATCGACTCCAGAGCTGTCGGTATACAAAACTTAATTTATTAGGTTCGCTGTTATTGCTAATGCGCTGATGATGATATGAATTGCTCCATATCCTATGCAGTTAATCAATGTCGAAATATTCTTAATGGAAGTATCAGTTACTACAGACGGAAGCTAAAATTCTGTAGGCTAGTTGAACTTCTTATTCAACTGAGGTAATTCAACATCACGATAAAAAGTAGTTGTAATTTGAAAGACTAAGAGGAAAAAGGGAGTGTAGTAAAAGACATCACAGAATAGTTCTTGGCATCTAGGAACCACGAAAATAAAAGCTGCCTACATATGAATTGCCTTCCGGAAGTAAATGTTGAGGGTAAACGTACTATTGGTTAGGCGTCACTTATTATCAAATGGCTCTGAGGCTCTAAGAAGTTTTGACTCATGGTTTCCCTTCGATTCTGGCTTTTAAGGAAGTGAATTCTTGGGAACCAACTTCAAATTCTATCCGAGACCAGTGAATGGGCTGGCTCTGTTAAAAACCAATTGACCCTCTGTTGACTTGGCATTGAATTGGCTACCTGGTGTTCGTCGAGTGCGGTGGACCATGCCCATGATGTAAAAAGATATTTGGAGACTTCATCCCAAAAGACTCATTGAGAGACTGGTGGTTAACACATTCTTGTGTCAACTCCCTTAAGGAATATCTATCTATCTATCTATCTATCTATCTATATATATATATTATATGTATAAATATGTATATATGTATATATATATATCAGTATATATACATATATATGTGTATATATACATATATATATATATTATATACATGAATATATTTTATGTATATATATACAGTATATACTTATATACATATATGTATGCATGTGTATGTGTGATTGTGTATATGTACTCTTACTAAAAGACAAGGAAAGGAAAAAAGAAGGTAATGACTTATGCAAACAGAGGAAGAGTTAGATAACGAATGCAACATACTAATTATTGATAAGCTAACTTGATGCTACACAAATCGGGAAGGGCAGCTTTCCGGGAAGGAGGCAAAATATCTCGCGCGCGAGCACTTGCCTCTCAGTGCAAAAGATGCACCTGACCCTCCTTGCATAAATCCGAATGAAGAAATTACTGCGCTGCAACGAACCCATATTTATCTCACCTGTGAATAACGATGCCTTGCTTGGGAATGGATGTTGCTGGATTGCACACGTCTCACCCTCAGAGAGAGAGAGAGAGAGAGAGAGAGAGAGAGAATAAATCCCAACCACGCACTGAATTAGTCTCATTCTCTTTACGATTTGAAACTAGAATTCGCGTTCGTTTCAACATCTGAGTCTTGGATCGGATGGCTTCAGGAACACACGCCTACACGCACACACACACACAAACTCATACGGACGGCTAGTTAAGGAATGAGCTAGTTACATGGGGAAAGCAATTAGCTCTAATTGATTTTCAATGGGTAGGTCTCTAAGTAATTAAAACATCAAATATGTTGCCTTAATCAAATATCCTCTAAATGGATGCGCAATAGACGCTTGAGTATAATTGCGATTTTATTTATTGGTAATTAATTTACATTGGGAATACTGGACAAACGGAATGCGTAAATATTATAAGTGTTATCGATAAGTTACGATTATCTCTCGTAACTGTTAATATTAGGTATAATACTTGCATTGAGTATTACTGCATAATTCGTGAAACTCTCTCTCTCTCTCTTTCCCAAGGCGTGAAATAAAATAACCGAGTAACTGGGCATATTGCATATTACTGAGGATAGTGCATGTTTCTGTATATATTGCAACGAGGAGATGAGCAAAGCAAAAAGTATACAATATGCCAAATAATCAACTTCGAAGCAAAGGAGCGTTAGCAATTAGAGATGTATTCTTGAACCTGCGCCACCATTACACTACAATTCAGTGAGATTACGCAACTCGGTTTTGGAGAGAGAAGGGATAATGGATGCTGTAGATCTCCAAAAGCGGAAGGACTACGTATATTTAGGAGGGCCGTACACTGATGTGCATTTAAACAACCAAATGGTTGTGCAAGGAGAAAGGTATTCGTTTTTCCCGCAGAGAAATTCTGAATGAAGGCTGAATCCCTCACCCCCCCCCTCCACTCTCCTTTTCGTTTTGGTTTCCATGGGAGACTAAGGAGAGGATGAAGACAAAAGAAAATAAAAAAAACCCCGCAAAATATGAGTACCTTCGGGTATCCTGTATCGAAGAAGCATTGTGCAACGTTCATTTGGTAGACAATAGAAGATGACTGACTGATTCTGGGAAAGTCGCAATGGCACAAATATGTTTTTTGGAGTTAAAGTGGAGTTGAACTTAAAGGACAAGTGGATATTCTTTGAGAAGATACTTCATGAAAAGAGTGAATATTTTGGGGTATTCTAAAAAAATTGTGACGACAATATTATACAATACAGTAGGAGTTTCAGATAGCGCAGGAAAACAAGAATACTTTTAAAGGTAAGAAGAAAATATAAATTACAATAATTGAGGTATATAACAAACGAAGGATGCAATTTTTGACATTCTTATATTGTTATATTTGTTATTTAAACTTTCTCCAATTCTAGATATTGAAATTTTTTATTGTTTGTCGAGTAACATAGGATTAAGTTAGGAAGATTCTGGATTGTAAATATAAATTTCCGCGCTGTAGACAACAGAAGTCAAGTGAATGTGAACAAGATATCACCCAAGGAAAAGAACGGGCACATTGAACATCTTTTGTTATACACAGTACTGATTGATTTATCTTTTAATTGGGATTCCTGATTCTTTTCATTAAATAATCATTGAAATACACGTAACTACTTTCATATTTTAGTGTATCGTCTCATCGTCATTTTTAATGACATATTTAATATATTTCTACCTCGTATTCAGTATGAAGATTGTGAATAATTGATTGAATCAGTTCATTTATAATTAATATCTGACTAAACGACGCTGCTGTTTGTTTACCTTTTCCACCCTTGTGTTCACGGAGGTAATCGGGTAAACCAAATGAGGACTTTAATGTATGGTCTTAATTTCTTTACAAGGTAGAGGAGTTCGTTTATTATTCAAAGCATTTGCAGAAATATACACTGAATTTGATGCTTTTTTCCCACCTTATATAAACATTAAGTCCCTTAAAAGTACGTAGGGTACTTTATATTGTCATTAAGCTAATGTTTCACAAAATGAAGCGGGACAGTGTAGATCTTGAAACTAAATTTTTATAAATATTGCTATTATTTTTTCATCAAAAGGTAACATTTTTAATGCTCACACTTTCATTGGAAATATATATTTTTTCTCAAGTGCATTTTTTGTTTTCCTTCCAGGTAATGTGCTGAGGTGATTAACAGCTGCGAATGACAGTTCACCCTAAGTCAGGCAGAAAGGTCACAGGTAAATGGGTTCAGCCTCAAACAGAGGCTTTACGTATTGGGTTACGGTGGTATCTTATTACTTGAGCTGACTCTCTGAGAAATAATGTACACACACACACACACACATATACATATATATATATATATATATATATATATATATATATACATATATATATATATATATATATATATATATATATATATATACATACATATATATATTATATATATATATATATATATATATATATATATATTATATAAAAGGATATATATTTAAAAGGACCTCATTCAAACTGGATGGTATCTAATGGAGATTTATTCAGAAAAAATTACAAGCTTTCTTGGACAAACAGTCCACATTATCAAGTATGCATACTTTGATAATGTGGACTGTTTGTCAAGAAAGCTGGTAACTTTTTCAAATAAATACTCCATTAGATACCATCCAGTTTGATTGAGGTCCTTTTAGTAATTCTACTATTGCACAGAACAATTGTGTATGTGGTAAAAGTTTGTATATATATATATATATATATATATATGTATATATGTATCATATATATATATATGTATGTGTTTATGTTTGTATGTAATTGTATAGCGTATAATGAGTTTTGTAACTAGAAATATGTCAATGTATTTGTCATGAATGTTATTGAATGCATTAAAATGTATGCCTGCAACATAAAGAGAGAAACAACATTTTAAAATATTGTAAGAATATTCTTAGTGTTTATTCAATTCGTACTCTTCAAGATATGCAGATGGTAAGCATCATGATAAAGAGGAATTAAAGCATAGTTTCTGCTAATGGAATAATGGGAAAAATATACTTCATTTTGTTCAAATGAAGAAACACATCTGTGTTACCTGAAACAGATGCGATTCCATATGTTCAGAATTTTAAAAATGAAGTACTCTCTCTCTCTCTCTCTCTCTCTCTCTCTCTCTCTCTCTCTCTCTCTCTCTCTCTCTCTCTCTCTCTCTCTCTCGTGTCAGTTTTATAAACACAGATCAAGTTATTAAAGTGTAAATAAATATTACCATGTTTGCTTGGATGCAGTATCTCCAGGAGTATAGTAATGTGTGAAGTCTACATAAGAAAGCAGCTATGAAATCCAATGTAAATAAATATCTACGGATCCTTATGTATAATTACATTCAGGCAAAAATACTCACCAAATGAAAGTAATGAATGCTGTTCGGGTTTCCACAATTAGATCGAGCAAACTAATACTCAAAAGTTTACAAAACTGAAAAGGATGAAAGCGTCGAAGTAAATTTCATAAATGAAAGGTAAATATTATCTCTTTTATCGAGTATTACAGTTGCATGGAACAGATGGGCAATACGTTTTCCCCTACACAACACAGTATTTCATATTTTCATAGGTATAAAAACGCGCTTGAAAGGGACAAACCTTTTTCCTCTTCCTTCCGTTTTGGCGTATGCCCATACGTTTCACTCGCTGGTTTTTGTTATCTCATATTTCCTAGTTTCTCATTCCTCTCTCTTATCCTTTTTTGAAATGACAACCCTTTTGTAAAAATAAATCGGAAGTTTGAATATATAGTACTGTTAACATAAAAGAATATCATGTATGTGTATGTATGTATGCGTGTGTGTGTGTGTGTGTGTGTGTGGTTGTGTTCGTGTTTGTGCTGAAAATGCATTGCTTAAATATTCCTATGCGTTGCAATACGTTCTTTGAACAACGAACTTACATGGCATTCGTGAAAATATGATATGCGTTTTACTCTTGGTTCGTACTTCGTTATTGAGTTTCAGGT
>NC_089763.1:13805994-13818494 GCF_040412425.1 Macrobrachium rosenbergii | reverse complement strand
ATATATATATATACATATATATATATATATATATATATATATATATACTGTGTATATATATATATATATATATTATATATATATATATGTATATATACTGATATATATATATATATATATATATATATATATATATATATATATATATATATATTATATGTATATTTCTTTGTATGCACATATTTTTTGACATGCTTTTTCCATTGGGGATTGCTGGTTAAGGTACTGGTGTTGGCCATCCCATTCTAACATAGGCAGGCCCTATTTAGCCTTTATTATGATTACTGTCGTCTAACCTCCCAGGGGTCGATCCAACATCCCGCGTTTGGTAGTTAAGGATACTACTGATTAAACCACGAAGCCCATGCAGCATTCTTGCATAAATACACACACATAATGTGTGTGTCTTTGCGTGTATGCGCGCAAGAGAGAATAGATATCCAACATAGGCATAATTGGAATGGCATTTTTTCAGCGTCACCATGATAATAAATAATACCCCAAAATGGTTGATGCCTTTTTCGAATCATTCTGAGGATCCTCTCTGTCGTTTTTTGAGCGGCCTTCGGATGCGGGAGAACAAATAAAAGATGAGGAAAAATGAATTGCCGAATGGCTTCGCCGGGGAAAACTTAACTCTGACCTTTCAACATTGAAATCGTGTCTTTTTTAAAGGATGTGTTGTCAAAGGTGAGAGGTCACGGCGAGGATTAATCGGGGATGTTTGACATTGGCAAACTCATATATAGGATTGTGTGTGCAGACGTATTGATGCTCATAAAATAGAGGCACGTGAACGTGTTTACATTGGCATGAAAATTTATCGTTTTTCTATCGACTGAGAGAGAGAGAGGAGAGAGAGAGAGAGAGAGAGAGAGAGAGAGAGAGAGAGAGAGAGAGAGAGAGAGAGAGGTGTGTCTGTAGAGAAAGTAGTTTTTTTTTTTGCCGACTTTCGAAATTCCTATATTGTCGGATTTAGTTAACGTACATTGACACACGTATTTATATATTTACACAAACTTGTGTATACACACACACACACACACATATATATATATATATATATAATGTTTATGTGTATTTATGTATTGAAGTTTGTATCAATATATGCACAGTTTCACTGCAAGTGCAGCTGGTATATACTTATTCCTGTTAAGAGGAACAGAGTAAATATAGTATTAATAAAAGTCCGCTTGATTAATGTGTAAAGCAGGATTCGCTCAGCAAATTATTTGGCCTTTTCTTTTTGACGTTTGACATTTAGATTCGATGGAAGCCTTCCTTAATTAAATACTTTATTATCTAGGGTCGACTAGCTCAACAAACTCGACCTTTGTGGCTATACCTTGTGACAGGCGGTTCTGAATCATTTGAACGTCCATGTAATTAATTACGTTTATGTTTCTCTCCATTCCTCTCTCATACACACACATATATGTATATATATATAATATTTATGTATTTATATATATGCACAATTGTTTTATAGTTTTACACACACATATATATATATATATTAATTTTTTTTACAGTTTTATCATTTAAATAGATACTTACAAATGAAAAGGGCTTAGCTTAGGCAATTAAAAATATGAATAATCGAAACAAATGTCAGTTTCAACATGCCGAACATGTTATTGACAGATTTTGTTAAACAAAGAAATACCAGTGTGAAGTAATTTCTAACTGGTAGAGCACGCCAGTACACATACTGTCAGAGATGCAATCACAGCAAATCAAAATGCTTATGATATTACAGAAGAAATGCAGTTTTCCTTTTCATCTAATTTTAAAGTCTGTTTCCTTTTTCGATAGGCACCGTTACTTTCAAAATACTTTTCTGCTTTGGAATATTTTATTTTTTCTTGTATTCTTAACAATCCTTCTTGTTTTCTCTCTCGAACTATTTTTAAGCTACTTCTCTCATAGCTTCGGTTAATGCAGGAGGGTATGTTAGCTTATTGGTTCAGTCGAAACGTGTCTGCAAAATTATGGCAGGGAAATAAAATTGAATATAAAAACAATTAATATCAAGTAAGGTTTTACATACGTTTATATTTTAAGACACAAAATATCTATTTTCTAAATCATTTACAGAAATATTGCTTTATGGTTCTATTTAACTGTTTTTTTTTTACGTATCCTTGAATATACGTAATTGTTTTTCGTGTCGACGTATAATTGTATTCAGCAAAGTTGTCATTATCTCAACATTCTCTTCCAATTTGATAAGCCCTTGGTGTTAGTACTTTTATCGTTCTTTTTTCTAACGGGTAATGAATGCGCCATTGATCGAACTTCATTAGCTTATGTTAATCATGTCAGTGAAATGTGGAGTAGCCTAATATTTTTCTTCCCTGGACGACGAACATTAAAGTTCTGTTTATGCTTGGAACCAGTTTTGAAATATTATTTATTATCATTTATATTTGGGAGTTCGATTTTTATAGAAAATGTTGATATATTAATAAACGAAACTTCATTATTTTCATAATTCCAATGGTGAGCTCTGGGGGGTTTTATTTTATGTCAGAACTGAAACTTCCTTACTTTTATAGGCTCCACTGGTGAGCTCTTAAGGGGGTTTTAGTTTGTGCCAGAAGTTGATTCCTATAATATTTCGCCAATATTTTAATCCTGAACGCGTATCTACTGATAATGAGTACTTTTCTCTTCTCATACGTGAGGAACTTTCAACAAGACATTAAAATTTTATGGGTGCATATCTTGTACTTTTGCATATGTCATTTCTGACATGGTTCCTTTCCTGCTTTTTTTTTACGAGACAATAGATTTTTTTTATATATATATATAAATATATATATATATATATATATATACTATATATATAATATATATATATATATAATATATATATATATATATATATATATATATATATATATATATCTCTCTCTCTCTCTCTCTCTCTCTCTCTCTCTCTCCTTCTCTCTCTCTCTCTCTCTCTCTCTCTCTCTCTCTATATATATATATATATATATATATATATACACATATATATACACATATATATATATAAATCTCCAGCTGGAGAAGCCGTGATGTACAGTATCATAAACTTAGGAGAGCCATTTTCATAAGGTAAATGACCACCATTACTAAGGGAATATAAAAGTACATTCTAAAATGAAGAATAATGAGAAGGAATTTCATTCCACACTTAAATCAGATTCTGTATGTCTGGAAGGATGGTATAAATTAGCATGAATAAGTAGAGACTTTTTCCGTTTTTTATGGGGAGGGAATTTCACTTGAAAATAATCGAGTTGGAAAACTCCTTTATCCCCGAAGATTAAGATAAAGTTTCTCAATTACTTTTTCTGGTCTAGATATTAGATAAAGGAGGAGGAGGAGGAGAGAGGTGTGGGAGGAGAGGAGGATACCTAGAATGGCGTATTATCACCGTAAAGTGCGAGGGAGGAAGGAATTTGCAGAGGGCTACTCGCTGTAAGAAGAGCGTGCCAAGATCGGACTCCTGAGGTGGTCTGATGTCTAGTTTTGATTTAAGAAACGGGTTAGAAGCGCTGTCTTACGCAACACCTTCTTCTCTTCGTTTCCTTCTTCATTTCGCTTACGAAGACTGCGGTTCAGCAGTGTTGGAAAGGGGTGGAGGAGGGAGTGGTTGCTCCCGGAAAGTAAAGCGGAAGTCATATTTAGATGGCGTCTGATCAGATGAATATATATATATATATATATATATATATATATATATATATATATATATATATATATATATATATATATATATATATATATATATATATGATGAATATATATATATATATATATATATATATATATATATATAATATATATATATATATATATATATATATATATATATATTTATATATATATATTATATATATATATATATATATATATATATATATATATATATATATATATATATATATATATATATATATATATATATGTACTTACTGTACATCTATATATGTCTATACACACATATTAATATATATATGTTTAATATATTTGCTTGTACCCATTTACAGCTGGACGGTCCGTGTGCCTGTCAAATGTGGTCCGAGCCTCAATCCGCTCAGCCCGCACCCATGTTCCTCCTTAAATGTACTGTTTTAAAAAATACACAAATACACGGCCTCCTTAAAATATGGTAAGCTTGAATGAAGTTGTTTTTTCAGGAGCAGAAACGAAAATCTCTAGTGAACGCCGCAGGACATCTGTTTTTTGCTGAATGTTCCTGTAACCCTGAAACCCAGTGATATTAACAATAGGGAAGAAGGTGGTTTGAAGGACCATAACATGCCTAAGGAGGAATCCATACAGGCTACCGATACAGCCAATGATTTGCTCGAAACACGACCTCGCTGTCGAGTTATAGGCTTGCAGTTTGCTTTGGATCTCTCTCTCTCTCTCTCTCTCTCTCTCTCTCTCTCTCTCTCTCAAAGGAGGAGGATGCTTCGACACATCTAAGCTCTGGATATTGGACGATAATTTGCATCTTGCCTTCCAGAATGATGAGCATCATCACCCCCTTTGAGGGTCATTCGCCCTTCTTTTACGTCAAGACAGGAAAGATTCTTCACGGCCGCCTTTATTTCATGCCTGCTGCCCAGAAGCTCAAATATGTATAAACCAGTGATATATATATTTTAAGTTCATTTCTAAAAATATGAAAAGGACTGTGCTTTGTTTTGTGAATGTCGTTTTCGGCCGTACCTGGTTGTTGTTTGCAGTAGATGTTCATTGCTCGAAAATAGGCTCGCTATTTCGTTTCATATTAGTTCAAATTGTAATGAAAATTGTCAGGAGATCCTTTTAACAATCTTTTCTGTCTGTCTGTCTTTAGGTGGTACATGTAGAATGTGCATATTCGACACACATGTATGTACTATTTATTTTATTTTATTTGTTTTACAAAACCAACAATGACCTCTAGATTGTGGCTGTTTAAATACATGAAGTATGTCATTACTTGAGTCTTTCTCTCTCTTGATATATATATATATATATATATATATGCGTGTCTGTGTATGTGTGTGTGCATGTGAATGTCTTTTACTGTAATCCAAAATATACTATGAAGACAAAAAGAAATACTATACACACGTTGGAACCATATATTTCGGATACTTCTGTATCCCTGTTCACTTGTCAATATTTTCACTGGTGAGCAGTGAACAGGGATACTGAAGAAGTAGTATTCGAAATATATGGCTGCAACGTGTATATTGTGTTTTTATGGACCCTTTTATCTTGTATATATGTATATATATGTGTGTGTATGTATGTATGTATATATGTGAATATACATATATATAGTATATGTATATATACACCTATATATGGATGTGTATATATATTCCTGTATTTATATACTAGATAGATTTTCTGACAATTCTTATCATTAGAATTTGAATTAATTCAACAAACATTACAATAAAAATTCCTTTTATGTGTTTATCAGCGATGTATAACTTAACAGTTACACAGTGAAGGTGACAGGTTGGAGATTCCTCATTGCTAATTGGGAGGATTCCGCGCAGAAGAATGAAGCCACAAAAAAAAAAATTCAAGAACTCGAGAAATTCAGAAATAGAGAAATCGCTAAATAAACACAGACCCCCAAAAGTTTCAAGAAGGTGGCGGGAGAGGGCCCTACTTGGTTAGCGATTGTCCTCCGAAAAAGATGGAAAAGATTGGGTGCATTTTCGAAAGAAAAGGTTTTCGACCGGGATCTTGGGGAGGGAATAGGTGGTGAAGGATGGGGCAGTTGGAGAGAGAGAAGAAGGGGGCGGGTGGCGGATGGCACCTAAGGAGGGAGGAGGAGGAGGGACGGGGGCGTCGTGTAAGGGGGGTGGACGTCGTCTCCTCGTCAGGGCTTTTCGTTATCCGGCGAAAAAGCCTCATTTCTTCGCATCCGGCGATTCTTCTCCGTCCCCCGTTGCATATTTATGAGGGTCAATATATCTGCGTGCATTGTCCAATTTGCCGAATAAAGAAAAGACGGGACGAGGGAAGGGAAAGCAGGAGACGACGACGACGACGACGACGAAGGAGAAGCATAAACTAAAGACGTGGGCTTGTTTTCTTTATTCCTGGCATCTGCAAATGGTTTGATCATAATTGGGGCCCGTCTGGGCGTATTTTTTCCTCCGTTACTGGCAGTTCGGTCGACACTTTTTTTCAGAAGAGATATTCTGGGGATGAATATTTTCCCACTTTGACTCCTCGGTACCAAAGACGTCAGGCGGACCAACCGGGCAGGGAGCATAAGCCTTCAATAATGGAACAAAATTAAAATGCGCAAATGACAGAGAAGCTGACAGATGACTGACAGCTTCGAAATATCAGGCTTTATGGACGAAAAGAGGAAGCAGTTTTAGATTGAGCGCTAATAAAATAGAGTTCCTGGGAAGTAAAGGGGAAAGAAGTATTAATGGGCATGAATAGATGCGGTAGATTGGAAAATAGCTCTGATAAAGATGGCCGAAAGACAAGGCGGGAGTTCTGATGCACGAGGTATGCCACCAAAAGTGGGAGACGAAGCAGATGTAGCTTCATCAACAACATAAAGTTATCCAATGCAAAGGCAGGAGAGTGTTGTCAAGAGTGGAGGATTAATATAGAAAAGTTGGCTAAGAAGCTCTTGAACTCTTTCGAATGCTCTGGACATTGCAGGAACAACCACCACCAAATATTACTTGAGATTTCGTAGTTAAGATTATGAGACAGCAATAAAGAAGGTGATAAGGTCAGAGTGCTATTGCCTTCCAAACACCGTGCTGGTGACTCGGAACAAGAGTCTGAGAATCAAGATCATAGATAAAGGGGAAATTCAGTAAACGTTTTGCATACCTCAACAGTAATAAAGCCCCAGGGCCGTAAGTGGACCGATTGGAGTGCCTGTCCTTCCTTAGACTGGTAAAAGCAAGAACATGTTTTTAGAAGGAGGAGATGATAAGAGAACCATTTAAGAATTAAGTAAAATTAAAGGTTAAACAAAGGAGCCTATACATCAGCATATTAATAAAACAATCGTCCCAGCTTGTGATCAGTTCATATTAAACTTGCACTCCTTGAAAATCCCTTTCCGATTAACTTACAAGTCACTGAAATTGAAATCCTTTCCATTGGTGTGTTCAGTATTTCTTTGAAGGCTTAAAGCACGATGGCTCATGTTTGCTCAAAAAGAGCCAGTGGAATTACTGCTGTAATCGTAGTCGATGGAAGACAGCAGGTTTTCTGTCTTATTCCTCTGTTCTGAATCCAGACGCGATTGCTCTAAGACGTTTGCCATGTTCGCCTCAAGATATTTGGCCTCCCCTGTCCATCCTTCTCTTTGATTGTATGTGGAATTATTCCCTTTTCATGCAATATGGCCATAGCAAGTAAATTTTTCCATGTTCGTCGAAATTCAGTATTTCTAACCATTTACAGAAAACGGACAGCATTGACCCTTCCGTATAAAGAGGGAAGTTGGTGCTCCTTGTCTGTCTATTCCTGCCTCCCTAAAATTAAGGCATTATTCAAAATGGAATGAAAGTAAATGGTATAATTCACGTACGGTATAATATACTGGAATTAACCCGCGTGATATTGTGAAATAAGATAACTGAAAACAAAAATCATAAATTAAAGTTGACTTCTTTCAGAACCTTCCATGTTTGTACATTTAGGTATAACTCATCAAAGAGCGAAAAAGTGAGAATCTTTCCCAAGCGGTGTTAACATAAATATATCATAATTGTTATTTCGCTCATTCAGTGAATATTTCTTTTTTTTCCTCTCCTGGCAAAATTAGCTAACTTTCATTGCCCACTAATGAAGGGATGGATGTTTTGCTAATTAGGCTAATTAGTGGGTCTGGTAGTATTCCCTTTATCTATCAGTACCGTCGTATTATACAAAACACCTTTGCCTAGGTTTGTTTGATGATCTGTCGTGATGTGCGATTGCAAGTTGAATGATTGCATATAAAATCCACATAGCGTCAAATCGGGGCAACAGATAGGTAAAGTGATAGATACGTAGACTGAAATCTACATGGTTAAAAAGAGGTAGAAGAAGAATGAAAAAATGATATGAATGTGACAATTTAATATATATATATATATATAGTATATATATATATATATATATATATATATATATATATATATATATATATATATATGTCTCTCTATATATATCAGGTTAAGGGTAAAAGGCATGCATCTTACAAGATCAAGTTTATTCTGCCAACGTTTCACATCACATGATGCATCTTCAAGGCTGGAAATTACATACAATAGATACTTAAAATGTCCCTTATACAGGGGGAAAAACTTCTTTAAAAATTTTTAAAAATTTAAAACATTTACAAATACAAAAATTAAAACGAGAACTTGAAAGGAACACCTACTAAGGCAGGGAGAAAATAAACAAACAAGAAACCTATAACGAACGTGGAGGTAAACAAACAGAGCAGTTATGCTATAAACAGTTGTGTGGACGACGATTGGGTGTTTAGTGTTGGCACACATTAGTTTTATAAACGACTCAACAGTTGTTTTCCATCCCTATTTCCATCAGTACTTAATAAGCTCTTAACCACCAAAAATTAAACAACCTATTCCACATACACCGTTCCCCCAAATTATGTATTTATGTTAAGTTCCTTTCCTTCATGACAAAAGTTTTAAAAAGAAATGTATGAATTTAATTCATCATGAATTGCCAACTGTAAATCTGAAGTTCATTCCCACGAAATCTCTAAATATCAATTCTTTTTCAAGTGAAGGACAGACTGAGGCCCTTCCTTGACATCCAACATTATCTATAAATATACCTGTCCCCAGATGTAGTCTGGGAACCCGTTAGATGTACAGGAGGCTTCCCATAGTCCGTTTCTGCTCCCACCAAGGTGTCAGCTTCAGGACAGGTTGCACATTCCCAATCCCGAACTATCAATGTTCAGGAACCATTCTAAGATCTGTGGTACGCTTGGATGTAAATGATTTTAAAATTATTGGATCTGCCCGTAGGAGGACAAGTTGATGGTGTTGGGTCGCTTTTATAAAACTAATGTACCAACACTAAACTTTAATCGTCGTCCCACACAACTGTTTATAGCATAACTTTGCCTGTTTGTTTACTCTCCACGTTCGATATAGGTTTCTTTCGTTTTGTTTATTTTCTCCCCTGTCTTTTAGTCTTTTTAGCTCTGGCCTTGGTAGGTGTTCCTTTCAAGTTCTCGTTTTAATTTTTGTATTTGCAAATGTTTTAAATTTTAAAAAATGTTAAAGTTTTCCCACTGTATAAGTGACATTTAAGTATCTATTGTATGTAATTTTCCAGCCTTGAAGATGCATCATGTGATGCAGAACGTTGGCAGAATAAACTTGATCTTGTAAAGGGACATGCTGTGCCTTTACCTCTTCAACCTGAGATGTTTAATCGGGTCTGTTTCCCCTAGCATTTGTTCTATATATATATATATATATATATATATATATATATATATATATATATATATATATATATATATATATATTATATATATATATATATATATATATATATATATATATATATATATATATATATATATATATATATATGTATATATATGTTATATATGTGTGTGTGTGTCAGTAGATAGGTGAACTGAAATCTACATGGTTAAAAGAGGTAAGAGAAAAATTGAAAGAATATGAATGTGACAATTTTATATATATATATATATATATATATATATATATATAATATATATATATATATATATATATATATATATATATATATATATAATATATATATATATATATCTACTATATATGTATGTATGTATATAATCCCATGAAATGTTTGAGTCTTGCAGTTGATATCTCATATACATCAACCAAGCGATATTTTTGATTGCTGTGAAAGAATGAAGATCTTATTTCATATTAAAATAATTAAAATTCCATGGCTCCACCGAGCACTACTGCTACTGGCGTGTTCGCAAGTTATGAAACCTCGTCACACCTTCACCTCTCTTCACTAACAGCACAGAGATCCCTCCCTCTATGCTCCTCTGTCTCCAGAGATTTCAGTCCTGGGTGCTTTCTTTCCTGTCATTTACAAATAACATTCGACGGATTCTGTAGGAAGTCGTACAAAAGAGGTCATCCGACTGACTTTTTTCTGTCTCTTATATTTCTCCTATCCGTTGTTTTAAGATGATTTCTCAACGGAGCCTTTTCTTACTTATCAATTCACTATCGTTTCGATCACCAGAAAAAAAAAATTATTTTCTTGACTGAGGGAATCGAGATTCGCTGGAATGACCAGAGCTGACCTGAGCTTTACTGGGATGATGTGAGATTCCCCCGGGATGACCTGAGCTTTCACTGGAATGACAGGAGTTTCGTTTGGGTAATCGGAGATTCAGTCAGATGACCCGGAATAGACGTAGCATCAGAGGAATTCGTTTATCCATAACTTTAAAATAAAAAGACTAAAGGATGGATTTGAAATTCTAAATCTGTTCAGTTTGTTTTCACTGGCGCGATCTTTATTCTGTAACATAAAAATGGTTTAGACGCAATTTTAAAAAAAAAATTGTTTTCTGTTTAGAGAAAAATAGATAATGCGCAAGGAAATAATGGTGAAGTGCACAGAGAATGTTATTGATTTAAAATATATATTGCGAGTCTAGCAATACATAAGCGCCTAGGTACCAGAATAAGCGTATTGTTTATGGTGGAAATTAGCTTTTACTATTTTTATTTTTTTCATTTTTACTATTTTCATTCATTTGCATATAACTCATCTGGTTAGCAAAATAATTAAGCACCGCCCTTAAATTGTACGTTCCCCTTTTGAGAGTAGATTGGACTTCGTAAAGTGATCATCTCAGTCCTGGTGGAATGATTAATTACGGTGTATCTCTAAAAACACTATATTTTGGCTGGTATAAAGAATTTGTTAAAGTTATTGCTCTTTTGAAAGAATTTTAAGACTTGAAGGACTTCCCTATCAGTATTGAAATTTCCAACTGTTTTTCTTACAGTTACTAGACGGAAAATTTTGTTTACTAGGATCTATAGAGTGTTTGGAAACTTTTGATAGCAATCACACACCTGATCTTCGGGCGCTTTAAATATCCTATCGCTGATACAGGTGTTGACTGAGAATAAAAAAAAAAGGAAATTTCATTTGATAGTTATTTTTAAGGTTCGGATTTTTTCTCTGAATCATTGATTGTTGATACTGTAAGTTAGTGTGTGTGTGCGCGAGCGCGCACGCGTCTCGACCCATACCTGAAATCGATCTGAAAGTCGGGACATTGAAATTGAATGTAACCTGAATAGGTCGACAAAAATGAACATAAACAAAGAATCCTTTTATGATAAATAAAGAAATGGATTAAAGAAAAATAACTGAACCAGATGAATGTTTTTATTCTGACAATTTATGTATAAAAATGAACCAGTGAGCCTAGCTTCAGGACTAAGAATAAAACAGTAGCATAACTTTAATCTCCTATTACCTCAAGTATCTTTGGTGACAATATTTTGATATATGTTGACGCCACCGCTCTCCACCTCCCAAGTGATAAAATGCTAAACAATAATATATTTAATTTCTAATGTTATCTTCCCTCCAGAAAGAGGGACAACCCCTCTGTTCCTCCAACTTAGAATTTTTCCTTTCCCTCCGTCATTCTGCATTCCATTTAGTCATATCGACTAAATGAAATTCAGAATGATAGCTCCGCAGATTTTTCCAAATATTTTCGCTTTTTCTCCTACGATAAATAATTTCAGTTTTCCTTGCTGGCTACCTACGACTCGCCAGGACCCGCCTTTTCCCTACTGTTGGATATTTGGGATTTAAAGAGGTTGCAGTGTCGTCTGCTGATATTTTCATTTCACATAGGCCATCGTCTTCAGTGGCTCAATCATCAGTAATAAACTTTCCCGTATTCATATCCATACAGTCACCTTCATATCGTAGAATGACTTACTGGCTGCTCTGTGTGCAAGAGACGTTACCAGCATAACGCAGTTTAATCATAAATAACAACAAAAATAACAAAACAGCAACCTCTTCATTCAACATAGACGTACGACTGACATCAGCACACCGCATCCAGAACCTCTAATCAATATTATTGCCTAGAAGTAAACTTGATTGTCAAAGAGCGTTATTTGTGGACATAGGTTATTCATTGCATTACGCTAAATATTCACCTTGAGGTCATTCCTTTGCTTCCAGCATGTTCCTTGTTATTTTTCTCTTTTTCGATATTTTGTGATGCTAAAGCCATGCCTATATCATCGGAGATATAGGTTTGTCGCGATATATCATCTGATATGACCATTAAAATTTGACAAATAGTGTAGCTTTGACAGCAGTGTTGCCATTTGGAGAATATAGGCTGTGCTCATCCTTGAGTAATCGTGTTTGCGAGGCTTTGAAAAAATGGTGACTATGGTCATAACCGTGATAGATGACTCAGA
>NC_089763.1:13783494-13800994 GCF_040412425.1 Macrobrachium rosenbergii | reverse complement strand
GCTTGTTCCCTATGAATAGGTTTCACCTTCTGACTACTACTACTACTACTACTACTACTACTACTACTACTACTACTACTACTACTACTACTAATGATAATAATAATAATATCCAATCAGAAATCGTTCGTCTGGATTCAGGTTCTATTGTAGGTACCGTCGACATGTTTCGACCAGCTCGTTGGTCATCCTCTGGACGTAATAATAATAATAATAATAATAATAATTACCTCAGCTCAGGTTTGCTGTGTCCTCATATCCATCCTGGACTATCCTCTAACAGTCCTTTTGAAATACAGGGTAGAGGTGATAGCAACCTCATATCTACAGAGATGGTAAGAAATCGAAGGGCTGTACCCCTGCGGCATCACCTACTCCACAGTGAGAAAGGTATGGGTTGGAAAACACACACACACACAGAAACACACACACACACACACACACACACACACACAGGCAAGTAATGAATGAAATAAGAGATACAGAAAAGCGGTATTTATACCAAGAGTTCGAGGTCAGCCATTACATCACTCCAGATAACAGTTTCTACTTAATCTTTTTAATCGCTGATTGGAGGAAGATTTTATCTATAATATCTGAGTTCCAAGCTCCTTTTGAGAAGTTCATCGTGTTTCTTTGTTTAATCAATGCTGTTCTACCATCTGGCTTTTGAACTGACAATTGCTGCTGTAAAGCATATGTAATAAATTCCAGTTTACTCTGTGATTATGGGTATTTATGTGATTAAAAATAGCTGAGCTCTGTTGGCCATACCTAACTGAACGTTTATGTTGTATTAATCTCTGGGCGAGTGATGTACTTGTAAAACCGATGTAGGATTGGTCACAGTCGAGGCAAGGGATTTCGTATACTCCTGTGTCTTTGGGGACTGGCTTTTGTTGGATGTTAATCAAGGATTTGAAGGTATTTTGGGTAGGTAAAAGAAGAGGGTTAGTTTCCAAGTGTTTGTGTCAACGTCTTAATCCTGTTCAGGTGTGGGATTTTGATTTTATTGTTGGGCGTCTCTAGTCTTTGTTTTGAGGGGGACAGTAGAAGATTATGTTAGCTTTGTAGATCGCTTTTTCAATTATATGGTCAGGGTACTTTAAAGATGACAGCTGCTTACGGATTAGTTCAGTTTCCTTTTCCAGGAAATCCGGGGAACAAATCCTTAAGGCTCTTAAGAATAAATTGCTGGCTGCGCCAGTCTCGATAGAAATGTCATAATAACTAAAATAGTGAATGTCCGAAAGTGAAAATGTTGGTTTTCTGTATACAGTAAATTTGTATTCAATCGCGTCTCTAATTATTAAAACATCAGGAAAAGGAATTTTGTTGCCTTTTTCCCATTCAGCTTTAAATTTGATGCTGGGCACTAATACATTTAATTTTGAAAGAAATTCGTTGAAATTGCCCCGCCTATTATCCCAAAATTTTAAGACATCATCTATCTACATATCTAATCCACAGCATGTCTTTAGGTTTTATTGCATTTATTATTATAGCTTCAAAATATTCCATGTATAGATTGGCTAAACCAGGACTTGAAGGGCTGCCCATGCTGCACCCAAATTTTTGTTTATAGAATGACTCCCCGAATGAAAAGACGTTGTTTGATACACATAATTCAACTAACTTTATTATTTTATCTAGGTCTAGAGGGAAATTATCTGATTATAGGGCTAATTCTTCTCTCAAAAACTGTAGAACGTCCTGTGCTGGTACTTTAGTGAATAGGGAATCAACATCCAAGCTTAAAATGGTATATGTGCTTCTTTGAATTTGTGACAGAAATCTTCAGAATGTTTAATGTGACTGGGAGAAAATATGCCTAAGGATGGGGAAAGGAGGCCGGCTAACCACTTAGAAATATATAGCATTAACTTTCTACCTATCATTAGATGGAATTCTGTTTTAACAAAAACTATTTCAGTCATATATAATAATAATAATAATAATAATAATAATAATAATAATAATAATAATAAACAGGACAGTAAGAAGACTGGAAATCATTTCGTCTCCGTATTACTTCAACGTTACGGGAATCCATTCCCATCATCAGGGCTAATATCAAACCAATTTGCTTATATATTACACACACACATATATAAATAAATAAATAAATAAATATATATATATATATATATATATATATATATATATATATATATATATATATATATATATTGTGTGTGTGTGTGTATGTGTGTATTGCTTTCTCTGTTGGTAGGAAAACAGAAAAATGAAAAATATCCCTTTACAATGTCGTCTTAGCAATCTGTCCCAACTCTTAAAATGATCTGTCTTCCGAAGCAAAATCATCTTTCTCTCCGTAATAGCCATCTTTTGAACCTCCTACGTATCACCTATCACCCGAGAGAGAGAGAGAGAGAGAGAGAGAGAGAGAGAGAGAGAGAGAGAGAGAGAGAGAGATGGAGACTTGGCACTGACCTCATTTCCAGTAAGCGTACCTACAACTTCAGGCCATTCCTTTGCCAAGAAGTTTGTCTAAACGCGACCCAATTTTCCTGCACTATGTCACTCACTCCTTCGATCGATATGCATGCTGTTAAGAACTCTACTTAACGACAGTGAGTTCTAATAAGTCCTTGGAAACCTCTCTCTCTCTCTCTCTCTCTCTCTCTCTCTCTCTCTCTCTCTCTCTCTCTCTCTCTCTCTCTCTCTCTCTCTCCTCTGCTTGGGGATGAGTATATAATGCACGTAGTTGGAAGTTACGAACTTGTTATTTTCCCAGGCATTTTATAGAATGAATCCAATAAAAAAAATTGTGGCTTTTAAGTTTTCCGTTTTCTTTGTTTCTTTATGTCACATTTTCATTCTTGTATTTACCAAGTAACAGTAAGCATCACTGCTTATTTGCCTCCTTTTATGAGTTAAACGATGCTTGTCTTTTCTTAGTCTTTTTTTAAATGTATCTCAATTTATCTGTCATTTCCATCCTCTTATGAAAAATGATTTTCGGTCCCATCAAGGTCAAGACGCTGCCAACTCATTGTCATTCAAGCCTTGCGAGCTGACGAATCTTCGTTACTTGGACCCTCTGGAGTACGAAGCTTCCTGAGTACGAAAGGAACTTTGACTTCCAACTTCTTATTCCCAGATGGAAGGAACACGGCAAAGACAACGAAGTGTCGTCAAGAAGTGCCTTCTGTTAATGGAATGTTTATGGGGGAGTGATTCCTTACCTGTATGCAGTGTGGCCTTTGTGAGCGCCAGCGGTAATATTGTCAGTGTAGTTTTTATTTGGTCTGTGATTATTATAAGAATATTTATTGGAAATCCACAAACATTTATGCTCCATTATTGATAGCTTGTTTCTTCTTTTGCATGAAAATTCTGTCAACAGATTTAATTCTTAAATGGATAATTTAAAAAAATCATACATTGACAAACTCATACATGTGTACGTGTGCACGCACGCATACATGTGTATGGTTTTAACTATAGACTGTATCGCTATAGTTAATGAAGCTAACAATTGTATATTATTGGTAATGTCAGTACTCTCTATATTTGCTTTTTAGTAACAGAAAATACTTCTCCTCTATTTTGCCATTCCATATTATTGTAGTTAAAACGTGTCTGTTAAAAAGGAGATTGGAAGCTAAACTGGTTGTTGGTAGATGTTTTCAAACACAAGCTCTCTCGCTTATTATCATCTAAATTGATATTTTTGACAGAGGTTATCTCCAAAGAATCTACTCGATAGAAGTTTTGAATTAAGTAGTAAAGAGCCGTGAGATATATAGAGGGGCTGAACAGTCAAACTCCATACTGTTAGTCTTTGTTGAGAGATACGGACCTCTTACTGCTGAGTATTATAAACGGAAATTGCTTTCTTCTCGTTCTGTGTACAAGTGATTCAGTTCCTCGCATTTTGAAGCCGTTACTCCCATGAATTCTCTCGCAGAACAGTTTTATTTGTTTTTATTCCATCAGGCTATTATAGATATTTTTTCCCCAAAATAAGACTCAAGTGCACAAGATTGTAATTTTAGATACCGGATCATCAGCTCCTGTATTTCCCTATGATTTTGTATAAATCAAATAAATGTGTAGGTAAACTATGCGCAGTACAACGAAAGAGTTGCATGGAAAGAGCGAAGAACTGAACTGATATCATAGAGATATCCCTTTATGTAGACCTCTTTTCGGAGGCATTTGCACATTGTAACTAGGAAACATGTCCAAGGGGAAACCGTCTTGGCTGAAGCTATGAAATTTCTTGACTGAAAGTCTGAAACTAGTCATATCCTGCCTTCAAAAGTAGAATCAAACTTTTACCTTTGGTGATTTATTTTAAGGGAAGTGGATGTAACGTGATATAAAGCTTCCTCCATGTAACCAAGCCAAATCGTGGATACTAAATCCTTATATTTTAGTTGTTCCAATGTTTCGTGTAAGATCGTATGCTCTAGATACATTTGAATATGTTGAAATTTGAAGCTCCTTTATGACAGAGTCAAACGAGAAATGAACTTGTTCAAGTTTCCTTAAGAAATTTCAGTAGCA
This sequence comes from Macrobrachium rosenbergii, assembly GCF_040412425.1. Lineage (NCBI taxonomy): Eukaryota > Metazoa > Arthropoda > Malacostraca > Decapoda > Palaemonidae > Macrobrachium > Macrobrachium rosenbergii. The sequence continues at coordinate 13,796,458 of NC_089763.1, read as the reverse complement.
TCTAAATGTAATAAAGATATGGCAGAGAACTTTGTTATAGATTTATCCTTATATTTTTGGGAGATCATAAGATATGAAAAGGGGTCGATGGCTGCGATGTATCCTCTGACCTTGAACCCTGAGTGCAGCAGAAACTAAAGATTAATAATTGAGTTCAATTTCCGCCTGAAAACCGTCCCTCTTTTTAAGAATGCTCAAATACGCGAATCCCGTATTGATTTCGGACGTCAGATCTCAAAGGAATTATAAAGCGTTTTGTAAAAGTCCGAATGAAAAAGTGGAAATACCTGACCAGGGTAAAATGATATTTGCAATACACCAATGACCCAAATCTGACAGGAATTGGACCTAAATAAAGTTATGGTTTAGGAGAGTTACTTGCGGTGGGGTAGGACCAGGGGAGCGAGATAGAGTGAGAGAGAGTTAGAGGGATATTTAAGACGTAAAGGTATTATGTTTATTTACACTATTTTTACGAAATAGTAAATGAAGGAACTAGATTATTCTATTTGTTGCATCCTTCTTGTTTATGATTTTTTTATTTTCTCCTAAAAAAGAAAATATGAATTTTATGCTTAACAATTGCAAGAACCTCTTATATGATCCACATTCATCATGTCAAAACTCTCAGGTGTCTGATATTAGGCAGGTAAAGTTATTTTGGTCAGGGCCTTCTCGTATAAGATTTTCCATAAAGCTAAAGCCTGCATCCCAAGGTAACAATTAACTACAGTGCGTTTTTATCAGGATACCTGCACTATGGTCCTTCTCCTGTGATGGGCTCCACGTCATTTTGGAAAGCATCGGTAAACATTGTCCTGATATAAGTACTGGCAAGAGGAAAATGCATCCTTGCTGGTAAACGTAGGCATTTGCTTTAAAATTACCTCTAAGCTGTTATTTGTAAACTCGGAAATTGTCAGTCAAAACGTTTGAAAGCTGAAACGAAACCTTGTAAACACAAGCTTAATTTTTATTAGAAGCTTTAGTATTTAATTGTCTCTTTCCTAGAAGTGTAGGTGAAGATATAGGATATAGTAAACTAAGCATGGCTTGTAATGAAACGCTCACACATATATATCCCCTCAAATACTATATATATATATATATATATATATATATATATATATATATATATATATATATATATATATATATATAGTATTTGAGGGGATGTATATATATATATATATATATATATATATATATATATATATATATATATATATATACACACATACATACATACATATATATATATATATATAATATTTGAGGGGATGTGTGTATATATATATGTATATAGTATTTGACAGGATATTGTGTGTATATATAAATACTTATATATATATATATATATATATATATATATATATATATATATATATATATATATAGTATTTGACAGGATGTGTATGTATATATATATATATATATATATATATATATATATATATATAATGACTGACAGGATGTGTGTGTATATATATATATATATATATATATATATATATATATATATATATATATATATATATATATATATATATAATATAGTTATACATACACACACTTTTACACACACATATATATATATATATATATATATATATATATATATTTATATAAAGCATATATTGTGTGTATATGTATGCATTACATGAACCTTAAGGTATTCTAATGTTTATTTCTGTCCCTTCTTTGTGTAATGAGAGAGAGAGAGAGAGAGAGAGAGAGAGAGAGAGAGAGAGAGAGAGAGAGAGAGAGAGAGAGAGAGAGAGAGAAAATTTGGAGAAGTAATTCTTTCCAGTCATAATAATCAAAGTCTTACACGGTTCTGCATTTGAAACTTCTCTCCCGAATTATGGAAATGGCGAGATGACTCCTGAAGAGAGTAACAAATTGTTTGCAACTCAAAAAAGTCGGCTTTCCTTTCTTCCTTGATTGCTATGAATCTGAATGGCCGCGTTACAAGCGCAAAGTTTTATTTTCTCTCGTTCCTTTTCCCCTTCTGCGAGTTGCGGATGTTTAATGCGACTTTTAATTGGGCGTTTTGACTGGCATTCTATATTTGGGTCTGGGGTAGTATTTCATGACATTTCTTTGTCACGCAAAGATTTAGATAAGACGTTTAAGAGTCAGTGCAATGATTTTTATATGCTTTCATGGACGTTTTTCTGTTGGTACAAACCTAGTGTGCTTGATCGAATTAAGCAATAATAAGTATCTCGTTTGTCGACACAGATTGGCTGGATGAGGAGCAGAGTATCTGTGTTATTTCATTGGCACAAAAACGTCAAATTATGAACCAACAAAAGCAGAGGGACAGGAGACGAATGAAGCCTCAGAGACCTTTTGCTTACCTAGTAATTCGTTCTGCAATTCCTTGTTGGTGAGGGGCTATGAATTGCATTGAAAAAGACATGAATATTACACGAGTATCAGTATGATCATGAGTTACATAGAGTGAGATAAGTTTTCGGTGCATGATCCTTGGAGTTTTTAAAGCGGATGTTCTGAATCGCATCATGAAAGACTGAATTTGTATTCCTGATCAGAATTATTAATTATCTTAACTCTCTCTTCTCTCTCCTCTCTCTCTCTCTCTCTCTCTCTTCTCTCGTGCGCGCACGTTCTTTAGCATTCCCCCTCCAGTCCTTGAGGTACTACTCGGTACTTAACTGGAACTGAGGGACACTTATGGTAGTTCTAGGCCACTTGCCATTGAATGAGTATCCCTCTTTAGTTGGTTTTAACTATTATTATTGTTGTTGATGTTGTTGTTTTGGTGTTGTTGTTGGCTAGCGTAAAGAAGCTGTTAAGAACAAACTTCTGAAAAAATAACAGACGTCTTGAAGCTTGATAAGCCTCGTGTACGTATTCTCTGACAAGGGTGCATAAAACGTCCTCAGAGGTTACATGTACTGGAATACTTTTTTTTGCAAGTGTCCATGGGACAACGCTCAGCCTAATGCCTTGATCTGAACTAGGAACGCAAGAGAGACTTGGAAAAGTTCAAGTGTTGACGTACACATATGAAATTAATGCTAGGGAGTAAAATCTATGGATTGGGCAGAAGAATATATATATACAAGAGAGGGAGTCTTGAAAGCAGTTGGTGAAAAACCTTGACTGGTGTATCGAAAGAGCTGTGGAGATTCAGAATTGAGTAATTTTTTATTCATTCTTGTAACTTGTACTTCTGGGATGTCCTAACAAAAATTCTTTTCATATTGCTTAAGTGGGTATTTTTCTTTGCTTTTGTGCTAATGCATATGTATCTAACAATGTTATACTTTGGAGATTAATTAGAGCTTGATGGTTTGTGTTCTTTTCTCCCTAGCCGCTACACTAACTTAGTATGAATTTGGTCTACAAGTGGAACCTTTCACTTATGAACATATATAAGCGCATTACAGTTAACGAGGTCGTCGCCGTCCTCGCCAAGATGAGCTTTAAAAAATGGAATCATTTCGAGTGATAATAAACTGAATTATGTGCCTGATCTGTTGTTAATCTCTTGCTGTTTTGAACCGTTTGCTTCAAAACTTTTAGACTCATTTTGTGGGTAATTAGGCCTTACAAATGATTTAACCTGGACCTCATTTAAAAGAGATTTAAAAATTTAAACTAATTAAAAGATATGAGATGAAATAAATTGATTGTACCAGTAATCCATCAACATTCAAGCACTAGCTCTTTATAAAAATTAACTAAAACATAGTGAAAGAGAAAACTTCCATATCGTACATAAAAACGATGGATCCTGTGGTGTTATATTAATCCAAAAAAAAAATATTCAAGGCACAATGTAACTACTTTTAGCTTGTGCAATTGAATTTCTAGACCATTATAGCTACTTTACATTTTTGCTTGGTAACTCCAAATTCTAGTCCATTTATAGTTATGTTGTGGCTTAGTAAACAAACTCCTGAGCCATTTATAACTACTTTTTAGCTTGGGTAATCCAAATTTTAGCCATTTATAACTTCTTTTTACTTGGGTAACCCTAGTTCTAGGCCATTTATAACTTTTTTCTTGGGCAACTCTATTCTGGCCATTTATAGCTTCTTTTAGCTTAACCTCAATTTAGGCCATTTATAACTTCTTTTTACCTTCGGTAACCCCAGTTCTAGGCCACTTGTTTCTTTTTTAGCTTGGGTAACCTCAGTTCTGCAGGCCATTTACTCAGCTCTTTTTTAGCTTGGGTAACCTCAGCCCTAGGCCACTATAACTTTTTAGCTTGGGTAACCTCAGTTCTAGGCCATTTTATAACTTCTTTTTAGCTTGGGTAACCCAGTTTAGGCCACTTATAACTTCTTTTTAGCTTGGGTAACCTCAGTTTTTAGGCCATTTATAAATTCTTTTAGCTTGGATAACCTCAGCCCCAGGGGCCATTTATAACTTCTTTTTAGCTTGGGCAACCTCAGTTCTAGGCCACTTATAACTTCTTTTTATTTGGGTAACCTCAGTTCTAGACCATTTATAACTTCTTTACCTTCGGTAACCTCAGTTCTAGGCCATTTATAACTTCTTTATAGCTCAGGTAACCTCAGTTCTAGGCCATTTATAACTTCTTTTTAGCTTGGGTAACCTCAGTTTTAGGCCATTTATAACTTCTTTTAGGTTGGGTAACCTCAGGTTTAGGCTATTTATAACTTCTTTTTAGCTTGGGTAACCTCAGTTCTGGCCATTCATAACTTCCTTTTACTTGGGTAATCCGAGTTCTAATGCATTTTATTTTAGCATGCGTAACTCGGGAATTCCATTAGATATTTATTATAACGTAGATTAACGAGACCACTGGGTCACACAGCATGAATTTATATTGATTTGTTCGTAAATGAATATTGAAACTGAACCAAGGTAAAATTAAAGAAGTTAAACAGACTAAAGGGAACGGACGACAAATAAAATGGCAAACCATTACCGCTGAGGATGGGCGCTCTAAGAACCTCCAAATACTGCGTACAGTGTGTCGAAAGGCCACTGTAAAGGGTAACCACGCATAGCATTATTGGGTGAGGGGGTTAAAGATTAAAGAACAGCAAACGGAGCAGTTAGAAGTCTCTACGCCTTCGATTTTATCATGGCGGAGTTCATCACGCACTCGGGAGAAACTTTAGGGCTGTAGAAATGCTTGAAGACTTTAGGAGAATTCTCACTGTTGATGAAATAACTGGAGCATCAACAACCATCAGGAAGAGCGAATGGAAAATCTACTATTTTTGGTCATTATTATTATTATATCATTCACGACTGGATGAATATTATGGAAGATTTTCTGTCATCTACAAACTACTAATGATTTTTTTTAAGCTCGACACTCTGGTAGCGCAGTGCTCACAGCCAATGATCTAATGTCACATATGGGACGTTGACCCCAAAATTAAGTAAACATCCGGTCGTTCGCTAATCTGCGAATATGGCTCATTTCCTTGGCTGGTTGTCTGCGTTTCCGTTTTCTTTCTTTTCTTTGCTGTTCCTTCTCAGTCTGGCTGGGAAAGTCTGTCATTTAGGAACAAAGAAAAACAAATTTTTGTTACTTGCAAAATTCACTTTATTAATTTCGTCAGTGAATTATTTGTTTATTTATTTGTCTACTTTGCTGACCGAATCTTTTAAAAAAACTGCTGCCTCATGATGTGTGATTAGAGGTTTGTCCAAAATACGCACAGTATTAGGTAAAACACCGTAATTTTTTGTCGAAGGAGAGAGAGAGAGAGAGAGAGATGAGAGAGAGAGAGAGAGAGAGAGAGAATGTCCCATTTCATTCTTTCTAACAAGACCAAAATTACTACAACCCCTATTGTGAATTACGCCTGACATCGACCATTATTCTTTGGGACAGAGTTCACCCCTTCGATCTTTTGTTTAAAGTTGACTTTCGGTGGTAAATGCCCCTAACATTGGGTGCACATGAAAAAAGGGTTGGTTGGGGTGGGGGTGGGGTACAATTTACTTGCGTTTTTACCTGTCCGTCTCCGGAGGCCATATTAAAAATGCATTCTCTCTCCTCTCTCGTGCCTCGGAAGGAAGGATTGCAGCAGCAAATTTTGTCATTTTCATTCCATTGCTCAAGTCTTTTGCAAAAAATAAATGGTGCAATATTCCCCATTCGCCTTTGTTAAAAGTGCTCTTTGATAGGTATGCACAATATGTTCTGCATATTACCAATATTTTGTCATCTTTTTTTCGTAATTTTGCTCGCATTTTTTCTTGCGTCTCCAACGCCGTGGAAGCCTTGCTGTTTTGGAAATTAGTAATGAGAGGAAAATGGTCCTTGTTCTTAGCGCCCTGCTTGCTTTGAGATTGTTTTTCATTGTCCAGTGCAATTTTGGATAACAGTGCAGTTGAATAAATTCTTCCTTGGAGGATTGATTCACTTTTTCATTATGAGCATGTGTTGGTATATGCTCTATGTTGTATCCATATTAAACTTTTATATGACGTTCAGATATTCAGTATATATATATATATATATATATATATATATATATATATATATATATATATATATATATATATATATATATATATAATATATATGTGTGTGTGTATATATATATTTAATATCAATTGGCTCTATATATATAAATAATATATTTTCATATATATAGTATAAGTTATCGAACTTTAATTTTAGTTGATAATATAGTTCGTAGAAGGGGATTTTTTTCTCGTGGGCTCGAACCAGACCAGTGAAGACAAGAACTCAGGACTGATGGACGCATTTTAACCCACGCCAGCCTCGCAGGTTAAAATGCGTCCACTGTAGTCCTGAGTTCTGTCTTAGCTGGTTCGAAATCATGAGACGACGAACTTATTATCAACTAAAATTCCCCTTCGGTGACATATATGAAAATATATTATTTCCGAGGTAGAGCCAATTGATATTAATAGGACGTTTGTAAAAAAACTGATTGAATATGAATTACGGTGATGTGATAAAGTCATATATATATATATATATATATATATATATATATATATATATATATATATATATTTATATTGAGGAAATAGATCGATATATTAACATGCTGTTGGTATCATAACAAAAAATCATGACTGATTAATTCTTTAGAATCCTTGAATGAGCTGATAATTCGTGGAAACAGGATTCTATTTTTTTTAATATACAAAAAAGGGAATGCATTAAATAATAGCCTGGTTTAGGATTTAGCAGGGTGAGTTAAGAGGGCGGACTATGGCGAAAAACTGATGACCATTGTATACATTACGAATAGGTACCGTACGCTAGTTTATGCTTTGCAAGATACGCAAGATGGACGTATTTGGTGATTAGAAAATGTAATCTCTGGACAGAATTACCAATGAAGGGGTTTATACACGAAGTTCATCTGCCAGGATTCGGGAATCTCTGCTGTTCGAGTTTAAAAAGAGTCGGACTATTCTTGTAGTTCGTTTTGATAAGTGTCTTGAATTGATCTGCAGATATTGACGCATTCAGAACGTAGTTAGAAACAAGGAAAGATTGCATACCTTAGACGAATGGCAAAGGTAATCATTATAAAGTCGCACCAATTACTTTTACACATCGTTGACAAACAAGGGCGGCGGAGAGCACCATTCCACTCCCTGGAATAAGAATGAAACAAATGGAATGACCTGCCAAGACACAGAAATTTCCGCGCATTTTCCAGGAATTGCAGAGGCTGAGAGACCACTCAGCTTAACAGGTGCCCGTCAAAAGTTGATTAAATGGAGGCAGTTACATGCAGAATAATAATTGCACAGAAATGGTAAATAAAAGAACTTTTTATATCTTACTGGGGATGTTTGAAATGAGAGCCACATGAACAGTTTGGTCGTAGACCATTTCGCTCTCAATAAAACCTTTTTAGGTAAAAAAGTGCCAGTTGGTCCTAGTCAGCGATTTTCCGAATTTAAAATGGAATTCGTAGATGATTTGTATCAGTCTTCTTAAAATAAGCAAAAGAATAATTGGTGTCCTCTTAGAATATTTGGTGTGTCAGATTCCTGGAAAACTGCTGTATTTGTTCAGTAATTTAGAAGCTCGAAGGACATTGGAAGGTGTTTGTAACTGAAACCGAAAAGAGTGTCGTCATTAAAGGAATCTGTATTAATTTTAAATTTGTACAATTTATGCTGATATTCAAAATATAATATATATATATATATATATATATATATATATATATATATATATATATATATATATATATATTACAAAATAATAAACACACACACACACACACACACATATATATATATATATATATATATATATATATATATATATATATATATATATATATATATATATATATATATATATATATATATATATATATTGAGACATTTCTATATGTTTTTATTGGTGAAGTCCTGAGAGTCATCCAGTAAAGTGCTAGAGTCCTTGATTTCCTGATGCACAAGGAATCTTATAACTGAGATGTAAATTGCGCAGTTTGCTCGGAATTGTCATTTATTGCCTTAACTTTTCTGCATTTCCCAATGAAACACAAAACCTTTCCATGATTCAACATTTGATTATTTCAGGAATGTATGAGCATTTCATCGTGTTTAAGCCCTCAAGTTTAATCAGTGATAGAGAATAAATTTTTCTTGTGCAAATAAGTGAAATGTTCTTCCATTTTTATTTTTCTGTAGAAAACTATTGTGCCGGCTTTTGTCGTCCGTCCGCCCTCAGATCTCAAAATCTGTTGTGGCATGAGGCTGCAAATTAGCTTGTTGATCATCCATCCTCCAGTCATCAAACATACCAAATTGCAGCCCTCTGGCCTCAGTAGTTTTTATTTTATTTAAGGTTAAATTTAACCATAATCGCACTTCAGGCAGCGCTATAGGCCCCATCAACATTGGCCACCACCGACCGTGGCTGAGTTTCATGGGCCGCGGTTAAGAGTTTTATGGGCCGTGTGGCAGAGGCCACCGCCGGACAGAAAACTTAATTTTACTTATTTTTATTTTTGCTTATAAATTTCGATGTGAAATTGGAGTTTCTCAAACCAGGTTGGTTAGAGTAAAAATTCAGTTCCATAATATCGTTAAATCTCGGCACGAAGAGGAAAAAATGAATTTATCCAAAATATATGGCAGAAAATGGAAGGAAATGGAACATAATTACACCGTAAATGGGCGGGCGGAGAAGACTTTTCATCCTTTTTTTATTTTGGCCGCGCAGGAAACAGCACAAATCAAATACAATTTTGATCAGAGCAAGGATGCTTTGCCTCAGACCTGCCTATTATTTCGTTGATTTGAGGTCGTTCATGTACCCTACATAAACTATAGTTACAAATTAATCAACGTTTCCTTTCATCTCTCTCTCTCTCTCTCTCTCTCTCTCTCTCTCTCTCTCTCTCTCTCTCTCTTTGTCATATATATATATATAAATGGGTGTGAATGAAAGTTTCTGTATCTACATACAGTTTTGTCCCTAAAATAAATTAATCTCTTCTCTTTCCTCTCTCTCTCTCTCTCTTTCTCTCTCTCTCTCTCTCTCTCTCTCTCTCTCTCAGTGTGTGTGAGTGCATGCAAATGAAAAAACAATTTCTCCGTCATTTTTGTTTTGTCAATATCACTCAGCATACCCTTCTTCCTGCCTGCCATCCAGACAGAGCTCAGGCAATGTGGGTCAGAATTCTGCCTTCAACGCTAACAGCTGTTGCTGTGCCACCATTCTTTTGGGCAAAACGGTGGCCGGAATGGCACTGATTGAGCACTCTCGGTTGGTGCTCCTGAAGAGAGAGAGAGAGAGAGAGAGAGAGAGAGGAGAGAGAGAGAGAGAGAGAGAGAGAGAGAGGAGAGAGAGTTCAATCTTCCCAGAAGACTGCCATCTTTGTAAGTCTTAGTTACAGAGGTTGTCTGTTGTTCCAGAACAGGACGGGAAATTTACAGGGGACATGCTGTGCGTTCACATCTAACGATCGTTGTGAATATGGAAATAAATTTACCTTTAAGACCATCAAATTTACTTTCAGGTAAAAATGAGATCGTGGACCAATAAGTTCGTCTTGTTGCCTATGCTTACTTATATGACGTTTGTCCTAGGTCAAATATAATGATAAGACAAATGTGCCAATATTGTAAATTTATCTGTCAAATATAACCTTTGATATTTTTTCTAATACTTAATAGGTGGCAGAAGACTGTAAATTAATATTATTATTACAAAAGCTGTAGAATTATAATATCGTGACATAAGGAGCAAATCATTCATAGGTATAAATATAAGACGAAGTGTGTTATTAAATGTTTGATAAATGAAGTCTCGAGAAAAATAAATGAAACAAATCCACATTAATCTTAATATTTTTCTTTCATTGTGGCTTGTAATTTTTTGCAGAAAGCACATTAGTGGAAGGTATCCACAGCTTTAGATCGTTTATACAGTGCGTTCTGTTTGATAAACTGCGCCAAGTTGTCATTTTCAAGGAGAGAGAGAGAGAGAGAGAGAGAGAGAGAGAGAGAGAGAGAGAGAGAGAGAGAGTAATGGCAAGCAGCTTGTCACGCAGCACATAAATGGTGCTCAGTCATCTGACACCGTGAACGTGAACCAGGAGACGAAGGAAAAGAGAGAAGATGAAAAGAATGAGCTCCAGTATTGTCTGTTCAATCGGCTATTAAGATCCCCTCTTGAACTCCGGCTGATAGGAAATGAACAGTTGATCGAGACGGGAAAAAGGGCACCACTTGTGAGAGGTCTCTAATTCATTTCTCTCGATTGGTGCTCCGAGTGTTTTTCCCGAGTCCCTTTCGTAGAGTTATGCGAAGAAAATGAAATACGTCTCTTTCTTCTTCCTTACTATTGTAGAAGTGATGGCTGCTGGAGTAACTAGGATGAATTTTAGTTTTCCTTTATATTAACGCGCAGCAAAACAAATTCCTAACTTGATTGGTTCATCTTCTACCTTGTTATAACGTTTATCAGGTGATTTATTGATTTTCCCCTGCCTTCACATTCTAATAATGTATATATATGTATATATATATATATGTATATTATATAATATATATATATATATATATATATATATATATATATATATATATATATATATATACATATATATATATATATATATATATATATATATATATATATATATATACAGTATATATCATGTATGTTGTATATATCATGTATATATATATATATATATATATATATATATATATATATATATATATATATATATATATATATATATATATATATATATATATATAATCACAATCACAATTGAAAAGCTCTCCATGCATTACCAAGTGCTCTTAAGGAACATAGATATTGAAAATGAACGAGAAGCTTCTGTTAGCTCTAATAAGAAGGGGACATACATTCCCAGAAGTTCTATTATATCACGACGCTTGTAGCGAAGGGAATGAATATGTTAGATTTTCATTTCCCCTTTTAATTAGTACACATCTATTGCTACTTTCCGCTCCCAGAAAATTGATTACTTAGTGCATATAATGTTTTTCGAATACTAATTAGCCAACCTTTCTCGCTGGTAGGGTGAAATGGGAAGGGTATTCATATGTTGGCTCCTTATATGGGTTGGTTTTTGTTGATGTGTATGTGTGTTTTGTTTTTGTATTGGGCCTAGAGGTACTTTTTGATTTGTTGGTTATTCTTTATTTTTATGAGGGTTAGCCGTTTTATACGGGAGATGGGCTTTCAAAGAACTCTGCCTAGGCAGCAAGAGATTCCCCTTAAGGCCGAGGTGTTATATTTACACAGCCTACATGATTTTTGTTTGTTTTCATAAACAGATGGGTGGTTTCTTTTCATCATACTTGTACGAGTGTGCGTGTGTGTGTGTGTGTGTGTGTGTGTTTCATAAACAGATGGGTGGTTTCTTTTCATCATACTTGTATGAGTGTGTGTGTGTGTATGTGTGTGAGAGAGAGAGAAAGAGAGAGAGAGAGATATGAGATAAACTACAGAAAGGAATTTTTTTAGATGTTATAATGTCCAAAATCTTAGAAATGTTTTTTACACATATATATAATGGGGTTAAAAAAATTCATAAAAAATTAAGTTGTAGGTATATCAGGACAACTTAAGGGCACTAAAACTAGTAAAAACTGTATCCTTCATTATTTGAAAATTCTATGTCACAGTAAGATTAAGTCGTTAATGGTTTTATAGGTTGTTTTTCATATTATTGTCTTGAAACTGCTGAGAATCTTCAGTTCAATAATAATAATAATAATATATAATAATAATAATAATAATAATAATAATAATAAGCCATTACAATAATAATAATTTTTTCTTTTCTGCAATAGCTAAGATCACGAACACGAAGTCCCCTTCTAAGTAACACAAATTTTTATATGTTATTAACAGAATATTGTAGACTAGTAGCCTCTTATTACAAATTTTTTCGGTTTAATTTAAGTTATGGTGCGCACTCCACCCCCTGGTGGCCTGTTACAACCAGCAAGTGTTGTGAACGTGTTGTGTATGTCGTTCGTGAAAAATGACCTGTATTGACTTCTAGGCAGCGGAATACCTTTCATGTCGAGTTTCAATGCCTAAGCTGGTAAAGCAGAAAATACAGAGGCCTTTAAAGATAAAGATAAGATGTTACACGCGCAATAGGAGAATAAGTTAACGCGAATGGTCCGGTGCTTATTTGCACTTTGCTGAAGATGAAAAAAAAAAAAGTGTAGTCAGAACCTACAACCTGACCGTCCGAATAAACATGTATCGAAATTACAGAAGTACCAGTAGCGGTAGGTGCTCAAATAAATGAATAAGATCGCTAAAACATTATGAAGACCATGTTCGAATGTGTTTACCTCGGACACCGCAATTTTGAAAAAGGGTAGCTGGTAAGATTAGATTTTGAACATAATTTTGAAACAGGGTGACAGGGACGATTAGATTTTGAACGTATCATTATCTCTGGTATATTCGTCATATAGTGCAATGAAGAGTGTT
>NC_089763.1:13760994-13778494 GCF_040412425.1 Macrobrachium rosenbergii | reverse complement strand
CCGTGAAACGCTAAAATCTACCATACATCTGACTTTTGAATTCACCAGCGAAACGCTAAAATCTACCATAGATCTGACTTTTGACCATTGACCAGTGAAACACTAAAATCTACCATAGATATGACTTTTGACCATTGACCAGTGAAACGCTAAAATCTACCATAGATCTGACTTTTGACCATTGACCAGTGAAACGCTAAAATCGACCTGACTTTTGACCATTGACCAGCGAAACGTTAAAATCTACCATAGATCTGACTTTTGACCATTGACCAGTGAAACGCTAAAATCTACCATAGATTTGACTTGACTATTGACCGGTGAAACGCTAAAATCTACCATACATCTGACTTTTGACCATTGACCAGCGAAACGTTAAAATCTACCATAGATCTGACTTTTGACCACTGACCGGTGAAATGCTAAAATCTACCATAGATCTGACTTTTGACCATTGACCAGTGAAACACTAAAATCTACCATAGATATGACTTTTGACCATTGACCAGTGAAACGCTAAAATCTACCATAGATCTGACTTTTGACCATTGACCAGTGAAACGCTAAAATCTACCATAGATTTGACTTGACTATTGACCGGTGAAACGCTAAAATCTACCATACATCTGACTTTTGACCATTCACCAGCGAAACGCTAAAATCTACCATAGATCTGACTTTTGACCATTGACCAGTGAAACACTAAAATCTACCATAGATATGACTTTTGACCATTGACCAGTGAAACGCTAAAATCTACCATAGATATGACTTTTGACCATTGACCAGTGAAACGCTAAAATCTACCATAGATATGACTTTTGACCATTGACCAGTGAAACGCTAAAATCTACCATAGATATGACTTTTGACCATTGACCAGTGAAACGCTAAAATCTACCATAGATATGACTTTTGACCATTCACCAGCGAAACGCTAAAATCTACCATAGATATGACTTTTGACCATTGACCAGTGAAACGCTAAAATCTACCATAGATATGACTTTTGACCATTGACCAGTGAAACGCTAAAATCTACCATAGATATGACTTTTGACCATTGACCAGTGAAACGCTAAAATCTACCATACATCTGACTTTTGACCATTGACCAGTGAAACGCTAAAATCTACCATAGATTTGACTTGACTATTGACCGGTGAAACGCTAAAATCTACAATACATCTGACTTTTGACCATTCACCAGCGAAACGCTAAAATCTACCATAGATCTGACTTTTGACCATTGACCAGTGAAACACTAAAATCTACCATAGATCTGACTTTTGACCATTGACCAATGAAACACTAGAAGCTACCATAGATCTGCCCACCTAAAATTTGGAATTCAACCATTGAAAGTCTTGTTCTCCTTGGGCCCTCCTTGGAGTGTACTTCCATAGGCTTAGACGGAGAAAACTGGCGAGGGAGAATTCAGTTACTCCGACAGTTTGACAAGAAGAAAATGAAGTCCAATAAAACACAGAGAAGTCCCAAGGATGACCCACTCTGACGCTAAGCAAGCGTGCCCTTGACATTACAAATATTCAAAAGACGCCGTGAGATCCACTTGCTATACTCCTCCTACTGGATATGGCTAGGTCCCTGTGCTTTTACAGGACGTGAGAAAACACTCATAGATGCGTTGTTACGAGAATCACTGGAGTCATTGGCAGTTAGGGACCACAAGGAAAAATTCGGGGATATCAGCAAAAAAAAAAAATATTCGATCAGAAAAGGGGGAAGTAGTCAAGTATTATGTATTGTAACATAAAAAGGAAGTAAATTCTGTTTGGGGAACTGTTATTGGAATTCCTGTCAGTGTTGTAATAAAACCACTGTTTTTAAAAGTGCGTTCATGAAAACGATTGTTGTTCGTACAGGAAATATTTATATATGAAATGATATTCCTAAAAGTTGCAAAATTTGTTTTCTTGAAGCAATCAAAGTTAGCTTTGTCATGATAGTCATGTAGTTTTTCCAATTCTGCGCATATTGCATCAGCAATTAATATGAATCTTGACCAGCTAAATGCTCAACATAATCAATTGCCGGTGAGAAGTCGTGTGTATAGGTATTATCACATTGTACTGAAAATCCCTCGTCTCTGTAATGTGGTGGGTGTGTACTCTAGTGTAAGCCCTAGAGTACTGTGTTGCATTTAGCATAATTCAGAAATTATAGTGAGACGTTAATTAAACTCCCTTGGAAACTTTAAGATACAGGGTTAATATTCGAGTGTATAGCCATATAGCTTTTTTGTGACTTAAGCTAAGTAATTTTATGTATTGCTTAGGTTAAGGTTGTGCCTGAAGTGAATGGTTACACGTTTGATCAACGTCGAGTCTAAAAAAAAAAAAAAAGTTAAGCACGATTAGGAATCATAGTTCTTTTTGATGCATTGCTTCTGTTGTGTCATAGCTGACTTGCAATTCATCGTTATCTCGAAATTGACCTCTACGAAAAGTGTAACATAAATGAAACGCCTTTCAATGTCTTTGCTTAAAGTGCCTTCCCGCGAGAGAAGTAATATAATCGGATCTGCATTAAATAACTATTCATTATGGGAAACCCTTTTATATAAGACGTTCATTCCTCTTCATTAACGTCTGTAGTTGTGCTAGTGTTTTCACTGAAAGTGAAATAATTTAGTAATACATAATGGAATCTCTTCTCCGTCATTTAAGCGGAGCTATTCCTACGGAAGACTTTCGTAAATTTCGGTACAGTCCCTAAAAGCATATGTGTGAATTCAAGTTGACGTGATTAATTAGTCTTTGTATTTGTTTTTAAATGCTGAGCATTTGCTTGTATTTTCCTTTTACAATTGATCTTGCATTATTTTCTCTCTCTCTCTCTCTCTCTCTCTCTCTCTCTCTCTCTCTCTCTCTCTCTCTATATATATATATATATATATAATTTTTCACTTTTGATCTTTATGCATACATTTTCGTTTTGCCTTTCCTTTACTTTGTTATTGTCACCTAAGAAACTCTATCTTGGAGGGTATCCCACAGGAGTCTTCTTAGGGGGAGAGAATTAGATTTTAAAGTTTGTTGAGTCTTGGTGCAGAGGCGTAGCAGGTGCATTAAAATGAATTGTTAATAGATTGATTCTAATTGATGCCAGAATCAAGGGGATGTGACCTTGTGTGCACTCTTTAGAACCCGCCCCGTAATTTTAAGAGATATTTTCTCTTCTCGTTGTTTCTTCACTAGCTCGAGTGGCAAGCCAGACTGAAATTCAAGCTGAAATGAAAATCTGAAGGTGAAACCACACTGTTTATTTACTGTCCGACTTTTTTTTTCTACATAATAGGACTTTTTTCTTTTTTTTTCTGGTTAATATCAGATCGCCGCATCCATTTATAAAAATTCAGCCACTCCCTTTCCCGCACTCACACGTGAATGAATAAATAAAAACTGAGC
The DNA here is from genome assembly GCF_040412425.1 of Macrobrachium rosenbergii. Lineage (NCBI taxonomy): Eukaryota > Metazoa > Arthropoda > Malacostraca > Decapoda > Palaemonidae > Macrobrachium > Macrobrachium rosenbergii. Next base: position 13,775,063 of record NC_089763.1, on the reverse strand, counting down.
ATGTAGCATTTATTTCTTTGTATATTTTGATAGTATCCTAAATTCAAGTAAACAGTAGATAGATCTAAGATATATACAGTACATTCCTACCCATGTGGTGAATATATTGGTGTTTTCTGCACAGAGAGAGAGAGAGAGAGAGAGAGAAAGAGAAAATATCTAAGATATATATATATATATATATATATATATATATATATATATATATATATATATATATATATATATATATATATATATATATGGAGAGAGAGAGAGAGAGAGAGAGAGAGAGAGAGAGAGAGAGAGAGAGAGAGAGAGAGAGAGAGAGAGAGAGAGAGGGGAGGGTTGATGGATGGAGGTGGGTAGAACGAAGAAAGGTTTCGGTTTACGAACAAACACTTACTAAAAGTATTAAACGGTTCTCAAGAGCAGTCAGGGGACCGAGAGTTTGTTTACTCTAAGTTTTGATTGGAAAGAAAACACGACTCTGTTTTTTTAATTGTCTATTGAGTTATTTGCTTCTGAGTTTGCCCTAGAAATTTCCTACCAACTTTTTTATATAAAAACTCATAGAATATATATATGGAAATAGCATATAGGTCTCATATTATAGGACATTAATTACTGACTAAATATGAGTTTGATTATCTGTTTTTCCTGTCGTTCAAAATTACTTTAAAACACTTGACCATAAACAAAAGAGTAATTTTTGAACTGAATCAGTTTTTTATGCTTTTTATCAACTTCAGTAGCAGCTACCATAGCAGTAGGACAACTTTTAAACAATGAATGAAGCTAAATATCCTTTTTTGGGTATCACCTCTCTAAGAAAATGCTTTGATATTAAACATTTCTGAAGCGATAATAATTTTAGATCATTTTATTAGACCTCGATAACAGCTCCCGCTATAATTGTAGATAAACTTAAATGATTTCCGGTAATTATTTTCTTTTATGTTTAATTTTAGTGTCATAATCTCGATGACCAGTAATCATCTGCAATTACTTTCGATATGAATAACAGAAATTCAGCAGATATATCTGACCTGGTCAGTTAGCTGAACTGAAACAGAATGTGGGTTACCCTGTTATTTTTCAACATGTAATGACAATTGGCATAGAGACAACTTTGACGGAGCCTGATGATTTTGACCGTGTTGGAGTTTGGCTATAGGAAGGAGAGATGAAAGATGATTTTGAAAATTTTAATATTCATGAAAAGGGCCCTGCATCTATCACGCAAGGTCCATGGTTCGATCCCTGGGTATCGGGGGCTGTGTCTTGAACCCAGTTGGTTTCAAGAAATGCCGGGGAAAGTTTATGCTAATGTGTTTTGTTTAAAGACGAATATTCAGTGTTCGGACAACACACAGGCATAGACACGCACACTCACTTATATCATGTTACAGGGATATGTGAAATCCAGGGATTTCACGAAATCCCCCGGGAATTTGTGAAATGAGCAACTCGCTTAGGAACATTTGATCCCCGAGGGCTAGTACTAAACACGACGAAACAGTGATTCATCTACACTGTTTCGCCATGTTTAGTACTGGCCCCTGGGGTTTAATGTATTTGGCCTTGTTTAGTACTAGCCCCTGGGGTTAAATATATTTTGCCGTGTTTAGTACTAGCTCCTGGGGTTAAATATATTTTGCCGTGTTTAGTACTAGCCCTGGGGTTAAATATATTTTGCCGTATTTAGTACTAGCCCCTGGGGGATCAAATGTCCTTAAGTGCATTTGATCCCCCAGGGCTAGTACTAAACACGGTGAAACATATTTGACCCCAAGGGGCTAGTACTAAACACGGCGAAACAGTGTAGATGAATCACTGTTTCGCTGTGTTTAGTACTATCCCTAGGGGATCAAATGCTCCTAAGCGAATTAGTCATTTCAAAAATTCCCCAGAGATTTCGGGAAATCTCTGGATTTTCACATATTCATATATATATATATATATATATATATATATATATATATATATATATATATATATATATATATATATATATATATATACATACAGTACATTGTGTGTGTGTTTGTGTGTAACTCGATCTTCTCATTACAGCAGTCTACCCGGGGTTGAAAGAGTTAATTTGGAACAGTCAATGCGAGTATAATACGAATTGTTTACGAATTCGTTTAATCCCACAAACAATTCCAGTGTAAACTGTTGAAATATAATTCTGTTTCGGGAGGCCTTTGTCTCCCTGTATCCTTTTGATGAGGATAAAATAGGAAACAAAAGCTCTTTTCATTGCCTATTATCATAAAAATTCTCATTTTAGAATAGGGCCCTACATTATGAATTAGGTATGAGAGTGAATATACAGTTATGTGCATGGATATATACGCTCATGTGTGTATGTATGTATGTATGTATGTATGTATGTATGTATGTATGTATGTATGTATGTATGTATGTATGTATGTATGTGTGTGTGTGTGTGTGTGAACATTATATTGATAAGATATTTGTTTGTTGGGTACTACAGGCTAATTCGTTGCCATTCAAAAGTTAATGTCTGTTATTTAGGATGTAATGGGTACCTCCAGTTTTTGCCTTAAAGGATGAAGGATAATCTGGCAATACTCCCTACCTGATGAAAGTACATTTACGAAGTACATGAGGACAGATTTATTAAAATTCGGCGTTTATTGAAATTGGTCTAGATATGTGCCATCTTCCTGCAACATTTTATTCTTCATTTCGATTGCAGTTGCTCATTGCTCTCTCTCTCCTTCTCAGTACGTCATATCGCCACGTCCAAGCAGTCCAGGTTTAAAATCTTGTCATGGCTAAAGAGTCCCACGATTCTGATCCATTTTCAGACATTTTCGAACTCGGCACTTCGTCTGTCCAACAAGTACCTTCCCACGTATCCTTCTTTCGCTCTCTGCCATGACGTAATTCCTCTTGCAAATCCCAATTTATGTATGTTCTTAATATAAAATTCTTTCATATTATTACGAACTGCATAGGGTGTTTGATACACTTTCTTAATCGTGAATATGTGTATCTCCCTCAGTTTCACTTGTGTAATGGACTCTCCTATACGGACTAACCAAACAAACTTTCCATGGAACCTGCAGTAAGGAAATTGCTGGCATAATAATATAGCCAAATTATACATAGTCCCATGCAGGCTGGATTTTCCTCGGTCTGAGTTCCTGATTCTGGTGTCTGTATTTTCAACTACAGTGCCTTCTCCTCTTTACCAGGGAAGGTTATATTTCCCTTTGAGGGCATACAAAAGTAATAGTTGACAAAAGAACAAGGGCATCGATTTTTCCTCTCTTTTGCCCGCCACGATGGTTCATTTCACGGAGATTCTGTCATGTTTGTGTGGAAGTCTTTCTGTGTATGGGTATGCACACATGGGCAAGCAAGGGACCTAGATTCCCCGCCATTGGAGAGTTTCTGCGTCATAGCGCTTATGGACCGTCACAGAGCACTGAAAGGGCTTCGACTAATCCCAATTCCCACTGCGATATCACCAGTAATCAAATTCCTCCAGTTTCCCTTTCTGTTCCGGTGATCTCAGTGAAGTGAAGGGCCGTTGTAAAGACTAACAGTTTGTGAAATCACCATGGGGGATCTGGATTACTTCAAGCCCTTCCAGTGATCTACGACCGTCCATAAGTGCTATGATGCTGTAAATTCTGTGGCCAGTCTGATTCCATTGAAGGAAATTGTGCTGTGCAGTTCCTTACAAGGAGAGCTCATGGTGAATAAATTGCTTCACGAATTCTGAGTTTTATAGAGAGTACTGATAATAATCAGCTACAGGGTATTTTGTAAGATGCATTAGAAGTATTTTGTATATGAGTTTTTTTATGGGTGTCACGATGAAGAAATTGTTTGCTAGCAGATTGAAAAAGCACCATCCTTTTCTTGCTAAACCGCATCGCATCCCTTTTGCTTTCCTCGACTGCAGGCAGCCGTTTATTTGCCTGAAGAAGAAAAGCACAAAATCCATTTCAATGCAACAGCAGGCGCAATGACAGGCGAACGCGAGTCTCAACATCTGCATTTTAAATCAAAAGAAATACCTTGAACCGAACAAGGGTCACTAAGCATTGGCAGATAAAAAAGAAATACACAGAACACACAACGACTTTAAAGCGAACTGCACGCCCACCAGCATACATCACCATGCAAATCAGCAACCATTATGTAAACAACAGTTAGCCAGCATACATCAGCAGATGGTGGGGGAAGAGAGAGGCAGAAGAGGAGGAGGAGCAGGAGGAGGAGGAGGAGGAGGAGGAGGAGGAGGAGGAGGAGGAGGGAGAGGGGAAGGAGGTGGGAGGGTGAATGCCCTCCTAAAACAACAGAGCATCAAAGTCCGCATCGCAGAAGTGAACCAGCTAACAACGTCAATTCTTCCCAACAAACCAAAGGAGAGAGAGAGAGAGAGAGAGAGAGAGAGAGAGAGAGAGAGAGAAACAAACAAACAAAAAATATGCTACGTTTGGAGGCCTTCAAGCTAACAACTCCTCTTTAATATCGTTGAAGTTCCTCTCTAAGTTGGATGGACGCTAAATCTTGAGGAGCATTTCGAAGAACGAGGTTGACCTTGATGGAAGCTAAGAGCTTAAAAACCGGAGGGAATTATAATGAAGAATGGTGAATGGGGCCCCACAGTTCAAAGAATCTATTAGCCGGAGAAAATGAAATTCAGTAAATGTAAGACTACGAGAATGTAAGAAAGAGATTATTAACTGCGTTGATTTATAATTGTCAATTTTTAAGTAGAAAAATTTCGAAGCGAAATGGAAATATTTTTAGAACAACAGGAGGAACATTTACGATTTATGAATGTATTCCTTATATTCTCTCTCTCTCTCTCTCTCTCTCTCTCTCTCTCTCTCTCTCTCTCTCTCTCTCTCTCTCTCTCTCTCGTGGAAATGCTGAATAGAATCTCTCGTATGCTCTTTGAACTTGGAGATGTGTTGCAAATTTTTTCATCTCTGTTCATTCAATTTTTATGAACAAATTTACAAAACGTTGAATATAATGAGGAGTCTCTTTTGTCGCACTGAATACATATTTGTATCGTTGGGAGTTTTATATAGAGCAAAAGTTTCCATGCACTAGCACTAACGTACTTCATTATGTAGACTGTACATTCAGTATATCTGTATAATATAATGACTGTGGTTCATGTAATATATAAATACAAAGAATGTCGGTAAGGCGTAGTTAAGAGAATAGCTGCACAGGTGGAAACTGTTGCGATATATAAGTAATTGTTTGTGTTATATCCTTGGGGCAAGAAAGTCGAAAGGTTGAGAAAGATGTGGTAAAAACAAAAGTATTGGTGAAAAGAAGGCTCAGGGTTTTATATGGTGCTTTGATCAAGTGGAGAGAATGAATTTAGACTGACGAAAGTGCTCATCGTTAGGAAGTTTTTTTATGGATGGAGAGAGAGAGAGAGAGAGAGAGAGAGAGAGAGAGAGAGAGAGAGAGAGAGAGAGAAAGTTTGTCCTGTAAATTGCTCGCTCGCAGGATGATAAATGCTAGACAGGTTTACCAGAGGTGAAGTGACTGTGATAGGACTTGGTGGCTAAGCATGCATAGGTGTGGTCGACGTGTTGCTGATGATGCATTCGAATGTGCTTAATAAGCTGTTGATATATACCCATTCTGTCCCAGTGGACAATATTCGTGTGAAAAGTTAAAAAGCTGATTAGATACTCGAAAGGGAGAGCTGGCAAGTTCGCGCAAGTTCTGCCTGCCTTTTCTACAGTCAAACGAAGCCTTGTACTCACTACCCTTTATTGTCTCCAAGAAATGCACTGTACTGCTCATTAGATTCTAATGTTTTGTGTCAGGTTTTCGGTTATGATGTAACGACCTTTGCTGGGATAACTAACCAATTAATAATAATAAGCATTTCATCATCCCATCAAGATTTAACCACATGTAGGGATTATGAATACGCACAAATGTGTATATATATATATATAAATATATATGTATATATATATATATATATATATATATATATATATATATATATATATATATATATATATATATATATATATATATATATATATATAAATATATATATGTATATATATATAAATATATTTATATATATATATATATATATATATATATATATATATTTTATATATAACTATATATATATATATATATATATATATATATATATGTGTGTGTGTTTGCTATATATATATATATATATATATATATATATATATATATATAATATATATATCTGTATATATATATATATATATATATATATATATATATATAATATATATATATATATATATATGCTATATATATATACACACATACACACATCTTTTTGCCTATGACTTACCGATTTTGTCGTCATTACGGTATATGACGTAGGTTCAAAGATTTTCAATTGCAAAATCGGTGTTTTTCTACTCTGCTTTCTCTTTCCATACTCCCACTTTTATTCCATCATCCACCTTCTCCACCTTCATCTGACATAGACGCGCATACCCTTTCACAAAAACTCCCACGCACACGCGCACTTACACTTACATGAACACACACACACACACACACACACACACCTTTATTGGACCTGTCAACTCAAGTATCTCAGCAGGAAATTAGATATTCTTTGAACCTTCAACTTTTTTTCATTTTTTAATCTTCTTTTGTGATCGAGCGTCTACTGTGTTGCCGACAAGTGTGTGTGTGTGTACGAGAGAGAGAGAGAGAGAGAGAGAGAGAGAGAGAGAGAGAGAGAGAGAGAGAGAGAGAGAGAGCTTGTCAATATGGTTTCATTCTTTTTTCATTCATAAAATTACCCAAAGCTGTTGTATGTCTCCCATTTCCATAACTAACACTAACAGACCAGAGGAAATGAGAGAGAGAGAACTCGAAGAAGAATATTGTCCAGCACAGTCTAAGAATATTTCGCGCAGTAGGAGAATAGATATTAAACCCCAAGTAAAAAAAGAAAAAAGAAGATAGAAATTCACTAATACAGACACTCTACTGTGAACATAAATTTGCTCCCAGAAAATCGCTTCCCCCAAAAACTATGATCCAGCAACATAAATAATGATTGTCTGTTGTTAAGGGTCGTTATATATTACTTTAAAAATTAACGTCTCTACTCACATTGGAAGCTTTCTCACTTCTTTAAGTGTTGCTGCCCCACCTAAGAAAAAAAGAAGAGAAAAATTTATGAATATGTGTCATAAATTTCTTTTATCCTGGGAATCAAGTGTCAGTGAACTGGAAAATGGGTTGCTTGACAGTTTTCTTTGCCTAAGTGCTTATTACACATCAGAAGCACTACAGTAATCTCTCAGTTTCAACTTAGAAACTGTTTCCTATACATATCTGTCCATGCATATATGAAAATTGTTAGACTTATTACTCATTTGGATGAAATTTTAGACTTATTACGCATTTGGATGAATATTAATACTAAAAATGAGCACGTAGGCATATGCTTAACAAGTAGATACTTGACAATAGCTCGAAGTGTTTTTTAAAATGGTAAAAATGAAGAGATCATTTGCATACCTTTGTCGTCAAAAGATCAATCTGAGACGTGCGTTTTAATTTATCTTTTGCAAGAGATCTTCTAGCGTACCAAAGATAGCGGGAGCACAGTAAAAATCATTCACACTCGAATGGCAGAGGTGATATCAAAGAAAATACAAAACCTGCAATTCCCTACATTGATTGCAAGGAGAGAGTTACCTTGGCAAAGATGTAAGCTGAACACCTGTAATCTCGCATCATAATCATCAGCTCATCAGTTGTAATCAAGCAGTGATGAGGTATTCATCTTGCACCCTAATGAGGCAGTTCATTATTGCTTTGTAATTACCGGAGTAGGCGGTTCATTATTATCTTCTAATGACTTAATTCGTTTCTTCTTCTTTTTCCAGCCATGGAGTCCTGGGCAGTCTTATCAATCTACGCTATGCTGCACCTCATCCACATCGTTAACGGTGAGTAACCATTCTCTCTGGTTCTGAATAGCTGTAGGAATGGAAGTCTTTTATTTTTATTTTAGCACTTGGAAAGAAGTATCTTGACATCATTCTGTTGCATTATTAAATGTTTACACACACACACACACATATGTATATATATATAGACATAAATTTTGTTCCTACTTAGACGTGCTCCATTGAAATTTGCCTGCTTCGAGGGACAACGTTGGGCAAGCGCTCATCCTATTTCGACTCCTTAGTCATTTGATTCTGTATCGACGGTGGTAAAGTTTTTCGAACATGTTACAGAAATTTGTTTTGATTATTCACAAAAGAAGCTAAGAAATGTGTGTATGCATGCATGTACGTATATATATATATACATATATATATATATATAAATATATATATGTATAAATATATAAATATATATATATATATATATATATATATATATATATATATATATATATATATATATATATATGATAGATATATGTATATGAAAGAGAGAGGGATACATGGCCACACGAAAAAGTGAGCGTAGTGCACTTCGTTTGTTTCATTTCTTCATGACCATAGACTTTGTTATATTTATATATACTAGCAGGCACAAACCTGGCGCTGCCAGTGGCCCTCTCTCTCTCTCTCTCTCTCTCTCTCCTTCCTAACAGCCCCTCTACTCTCTCCCTCTCTCTCCTCCCTAACACCCCCTCTAGTCTCTCTCTCTCTCTCCTGTTAAAATAGTTGCTTCAGTTACAATGCCCAATATTTTTGACATTTTATATTTCACCCCTTCTCACCCCCCATTCTATCGGAGCCGAACTTGGACATTACGGGCATCGGGAGTGTCACTATTCATCTCAGCGACCTCGAAAACTATGGATTAGACTCTAATATCTGTCATTTTTTACATTTTATTTTTCACTCCTCACCCCCCGCTCTCCTATCGGGGCTGAACTTGCAATTAAGGGCATCATGAAGTGTCGCTATTCATCTCAGTAACCTCGAAAACCATGGGTTAGACATTTATATCTGTTGTTTTCAGTTATTTTTACATGTCTGTCACCTCCTTCCTAACCCCCACCCCTGAAAAAGCAGTGATGTCTTACCCCGCCCCCCACAGTATTCTTTTCCAGATAGTAATTTATATGTATACCGGAATGAGGTATGATAAACGCTAGTAGAGTTTATTTATTTACGAAGTCTACAGGCAGAACCAGCCTTGTTTCAGGGAAGCCCTTTCCACCCCCAACCCCTTTGGTGCCCTTTGGTGCTGATAATGTCTTACCCCCACAGTATTCTTTTTCAGAATGTAAGTGATGTTGGTTGAAATTGCTTAATGCATTTCAGAGTTATGTTAGAACAGACACATCCATTTATATATATATATATATATATATATATATATGTATATATATATATGTGTGTTTATGTGTGTGTATATATATTATTATATATATATATATATATATATATATATATATATATAAATCATGTATATATATATTTATTTTATAATATGATATATATATATATATATATATATATATATATATGTATATATATAAATATATGTATATATATATGTATATATATAAATCATATATATATATATATATATATATGTATATATATATAAGAGATAGATAAATAAACAGATAAATCATTGACTCTTGATGTGATCTTAAGTATTCTAGTCAACCATGAAAAGATCTTTGCTCCGAACCATTGTACGTTTGTAGTTGTGGGTAAATGTCGTGATCGCAACCAGGTCGAAAAGGGCAGAAGTTAGTAACCTGAATGCTTAGAACTTTTAGCGCAAATCCCTCTAAGTCACGTATATATGCATGACTTTTTTTTATATTCATAAATATTAAGCCAAAATAATAATTTATTTGCTAATTCACAACACCCAGGCAATAACTGAGCCCTATGGGGAATTATTATTAACAAGTGCTTCTGCGTCGTCCAGGATTCGAACCATGAATTAGAAACAACGGTACACAATTAATTCGATATTTAACGATATTTGTGGCTTGATGAACTTGTAAAAAGTCAAGCATATATAGGTGACAAAAGTTCACAATTAGTTTGGTGTTGCGAGCTTGCCAGTTAGCCGGGTGGTTAGAGTCACTGTCTATCGTTGTTTCTAAATTAGTCATCGATTCGAATCCTTAGCGGCGCAGAAACATCTATCAGTTATAATCCCCCTTTAGTGTAAGATATTCCCAAAGGTATAGTGAATTCGATAATAAACGATATTTGTATTTGACTGTATGTTTGTGTTCAGTATGTAGTGTGTTTGTATGTGTGTGTGTGTGCGTGTGTGTGTACAGTAAAAAAATATGGCTCTCTCTCTCTCTCTCTCTCTCTCTCTCTCTCTCTCTCTCTCTCTCTCTCTATTCTCTCTCCATGTACCCGCGAGGCTTCTCCACATAGGTGATGTTTCCCCGACATGAGGCTACAATTTAAAGCTCTTGCCTGTAGATCTAATTCCGTGAAATCTCTCTCTCTCTCTCTCTCTCTCTCTCTGAGAGCTGGTTCTTCCTTGGCCAGGTTCCCTGGAATTACAGCCGGTGGCGATATCATACACCCCTTGGCAAATACGCCCTTTATCTCTTTCATACGTTGCTGCTGTGTTTGAAAGATATGAGGAACGGTCGCGAGGGCAGGACGTGCAAAGGGGAAAGTTGAGGGTTGCTTAGGTGCTTTGAGGGTCGACTTACGCAACACCCACATATTTGCGAGGCTCACTTGTTTACTTCCACGGAATTTTCACTTGTGGCTTAGGGGAAAAGTATTTAGACTCTATATAAGGGAATACATCTAGATTTGACATGAATGGTAGGGGAAATATACATTTAACCTGCTTCTCCGTGGGAACAATGGACCTCCATTTGAGGGGAAACGTATTTAACGTGCATCCGAGGGGAAACAAATTCAGGTACGGGGGATGGGAGTGATTTATTACCTATCAAGTTTCAACGGTATCAGAGGAAAATAAAAAATCTTTTCTTTAGCTTCACCTGTGACCTTGTAAAATTCGTTGGTGTTAAAACTTTTTTACAATATGATCACGAAATTTCATTAAATTGAGATAACAAAAATATGATCTTTATATTAGGTGACTTTAAACGATCGGTCAGCGTAAAAAATATTTGGGGAAGGTAATCACTAGGCTATCAACGTATCAAGTTTCATTAGGACAAGTAAAGATTAAAACAAAGTTTTTCGACTTTGAATTGGTCGTTGGTCACGAAAAACGCCCCAGGGTACTATTATATTACCTTGACCTTCGAATTGATTTCTGTCCTTGATAAATGGACCTTATCCAGAAATTGGCAGCAGTTATCACCAATTCCTTGCTAGGGTGTATATTCAAGCACACTGCTGTCAGTTCCCTCTTCCTCTACTTTTTCAAAAGGCGTGTAGGACAGGCTTAGTAGAAGGGCAGAGGATGCCTGGTGGTTAACAAGAGGTTTACTTACCCTTATCAGTTTGTTTTAATTTTATCGTTACCCCTAAACTTCATTTTCAAGACCAGCACTGCTGTCCTTCCTTCACTGTCTAGCAAATCGAGATGTTTTTGTCCTTACTGATTGTGCCAGCCCCTCCTAGTTGACTAGTTCCATTCCGGCGATAATTTTATCTTTTTATATACATACGCTTTTCAGTATTGATTTTTACATGTATGTACTGTTCCTGTTATTTTTTGTATTAAGTTTGCAGATATTCATTTATGCTTGTTTTACGTACTGCTGTTTCTTTCGGGCGATATTGAACTTAATCCCGGTCCATAGAATCGATCACAGAAGTTCCGCATTTCATAGAGATGTGTCAGTGGGTTATATAAGAATACAAAGGACTTGGATGTTGCTGCTGTCAAGTTTGATATCTTCTTTTGTTTTGAAACTCTTGTGTCTGATTTGTGACATATGTCATAAATATTGATTCCAAGGTTTCAGAAGTCCATTTTACCCAATCGTAATGCCATTCCAAGGGCCAGTGGAATGGTTCTGTATGTTAGGGAGGGTTTCTCCGTATCTCATAGGCCACTGTGTAAGTGGGGATGCTATGAAACACAAGTGGTTCAAGTCTGTGGAAGCCCGGATTTAGATGAATCTGTTTTTGGCTGCTTGATTGCCGAAATGGCAGGATTTTAGGAAGCTGACTCTAAGGCTTGTTTCATTTTCGTTGGTGATTACAACGTTCATCACGCTGAATGGCTGACCTCAGTTACTGCCACAGAAATCACGTTGTTGCTACTAAGATTTCTCCACTGTTTCTCGATGTGAAAAGTTAATAACTGAACCTACACCAATCTGCCAACCGGCAAGACCTTGTATTCACAGGGATTTTATCTTGTGAAGTGGGTTTTTCGGTGGGCTCATTTGATCGTTTAAGGTTAATGTGGAGGTGGATGAAGTTGTTTCCGATATTAGTTTTTCAAGAAAGGGAGACTTGAAATCCCAGGCCAGTTGGGATGATATTCAGCGTAATATTTTTGAGGTCAGGTGGACTGATATTTTTAGAAGTTCGAATACTGTTGAGTGTTTAAATGATCACCTAAAGACTTTTGAGAGGAGGGTTCTTCCTAAAATCCACAAGTTTCGTATTAAAGTTAAGACATGGTTTAATGAATGCTTGCCTAACAAGAAAATCAAGATACTTATTATATATGCAGGAACAATAAACTTTTTTGTAGCATAATTTCATTGAGCTTAGAAGTCAAGCTCACGTTATATATGAGGGCTGAGAGAGCTTAATGTGGATGTGAAGGGTATCTTGCTTACCAGTGGTGATTGGGTCTAAAGTGATGGTCTACGCTCAGGTCATCACTCTTTGGAGTTGATTCAGGCGTGCCTCCTCTATATATTACTCTAAACAGAAGGCAGAACTTTTGGTTCAAGCCTCTGTGAGCTATCAGTGTGAGTCCTTGGTGTTTTCTCAATCATGCTTTCCAGACCCAAGTTGTGTTCAATGGCCTCCAGGTCTAGAGAAGTCAAAACTTTGCTTCTGGGGCTTGGCAGTTAAGGTGGCATGAACCCTAACGGGATCTTTCTCATCTTAAGAAAAAAGAATTGCTGATATCATTGCTTCTAAGGTTACTATTATTTTCGGAAGGTTAGTTGGACTCGCAATTTTTCTTGTGTTTGGAGGAAGGGAAACATTGCTGCATTATCTGAGGTCAGGTAATGCAGTAATGGATTTATTCCATCCTTATGCCCCCCAGAATATGGGCTGATTTCAGTTGCTCATATTTTATTTAAGATTTTTGAGCAGTTGTTCTCCAAGTGTCTTTGTAGGTTTGTGGAAGGTAATAACCTGGTACCAGCATTACACTTTGAGTTTTGTAAAGGCCTTGGTACTTGTGGTGCACTCAAGTCAATATTTCCTGTCTTGCAGAGGGCTCGTGATGAGTGTGCATATTCACGCATGGTCGGTTTAGATTTTAGTGCAGCCTCTGACAGTGTGAATCATAATCCACTTATATACAAGCTAAGGCTATTTCGAGTTGGTGGATCTGTTATTCTTATTTTATGTGAATACTTTAATAAGCAGAATCCAAAGGGTCTGTGTTGATGACTAGTATAATAACTTGAGAAATGCCATTTCAGGTGTTCTTCAAGGTAGTGTTCTTGGACCTTTGCTATTTACTATCTATCTTAGTGACATGTGGCAAGGTCTGGAGAACAAACTGATTGCAGGCGCCGATGGTGACACTAATCTAGTTGTTGTTCCCATTCTTGAGCAGGATAGGCTTTGGGGCATGTAGCTAGCTTAACCCTACTAAAACTCAAAAGTATGATAGTCGATCCAGAACACTTTTGCCTTTGCATCCTGATTTACATGTAAGTGGTAGGTTTTAAATGTCAGTGACTCTTTTAAGGTTTAAGGTGTGACTTTTGACAAGAAACTAATTTTTGAGAAGCATAAATGTAATATTGCTTCTCCTTTTTCTCAAATAGATGGTATCTCGCGGAAGTGTTTTAGAATGTTTTTGGATGAAGGTATTTTAGTCAAGTGCTTTAACTCGTTTCCTCTTGCATGTTGGAGTGCTGTTCCACTAAAAACCCCTTATGTAAGAACCAAATCCTCTGTATGCCG
>NC_089763.1:13748494-13755994 GCF_040412425.1 Macrobrachium rosenbergii | reverse complement strand
CAAGCAAACTGGTTACATGCACTTTGCCAAGTAAGACAAATACTACTAAATAAAGTAATATGAGGAAGAACACGTGCCTTTGCTTCTGAATTAAGGGATGTGCTAAGTGACTTAGAAGGTAAATTCATCCGCAACTAGGCATGAAGGTTTTGCTGTCATTTGCATTGCTGCTTAAACTTAGAAAAAAAATCTTTTATATTTTTGTTGCTGAGGAAAGAACAAAATCTGTTTTCTGTCAACTGCTGGAAAATGGCATTGTACTTACAGTAGACGATGAACATGCAAGGCCAGAGTTACAGAGGCTTAATATTACACACATGGCAAACAACCGATGGTGTGTGGGAAGCAGCGAAAGTCGTTACAGAGTTAATTCCGCTGTTCATTTTTATTGAAGGCCTCCAAACAGACCAAATGTTCGGTTACATACTCAGCTGGAACGCAACCTTGCAAACCTTCATGCGCATTCGCTCCCGCGCGCACAGAGGCGGGGACGGACAATAACCTCGATTGAAAGAGAACAAAAATGAAACGCCTTCGAGAGTCTTTCGCGAAAGAAACCTCCTGAGATTTTTTCTTCCTCACTTTACCTTTGCAGCTCGCACAGGTCATCATCTGAATGAGAGACTTCAAGGACTTCTCCTCTGCGGCCGTGCGTGCGTGTGTATGTATCTATTGTATCAGCTGAAAGAAAGTATTGCTTCTGTGTGTGTGTATCGGAGACATCACAAGAGCCAGTTGCCTCCAAAGCTTTCCTTGTTCCGAGGAGAGAGAGAGAGAGAGAGAGAGAGAGAGAGAGAGAGAGAGAGAGAGAGAGAGAGAGAGAGGGGAGTGAGCTTTTCAACATGAAAGGAGGCTGGGGGAATCTCTACAACACGCGTGTTTTCAGTCTCGCCACTTCCTGGAATTAAATGTTCCCTGCGTGCTTGTAAGTACTTATATGTATGTGTCTCTCAAGAATCCTGACTCATTATGTATAAAACCGCGTACTCGTACGCGTGCCGTACAAGTAATCAGACTCACCGACGTACGCATAGTTACACACACACGCCCTGATGTAAAACTTTGAGTTTGTTCAAAATCAAAATACATAGTATATGGATGTTTGAACATTCGTAATGAATGCTTATGTACAGAAAAGGCTTTTGTAAAGTATCGAAGAAAAGGCATAGAACGATGGTTGACTATTAATGTAATTACCCGCGGTGGGTTAGTGCCGTTAGCGCACCTCACTATAAGCATTACTAAAGGGTGTTTGCAGCGTCCCTTCGTCCCCTAAATACGCCCACATTTTAGCCTTTTACTTTACCTCCATTCTTCCTTCTTTTCTTCAGTATTACTGGCCAACTTCTCCAACTCCTCCTTTTTCACTTTCTTTAGTCGAAAGTGAGGGCCCAGTGCTTGGCTTGACAACCTAAATGTCATAAATGAGTCCTAATAAAATTAGTTTTATTCTGCTTTGGAAGTTCTAAAAATATATTGAACACTAGGACTTTATGTAAATCATGTTTCATATGAAAATAGTAGGTAAAGCCCTTTATGCATCGAGTTTTATTGAACTTTCTAGAAACTTCAAATTCTTCGGAGTGGCCAAGAATATGCTGAACGCGTGAGCTCCAATAAAACACGCTGTAAGAGCATAGAAGATGAAGGGTCGGTACACACAGTTATTTTATTTATTTTTGTTGTTGTGTATCATTGCATCTTTTGGGTGGCATCTCGACCGTGCAAGTTTGGGAGCCCACTGAGCGCTTCGGAAGCCCCCTTGTAACTTCGACATTTCTCTAGGGCACTTTTCGACTTCATCTAGGGTGTTCTAGGGCACAAAAGTGCTCACAACCAAAGTAGTTTCTCTTTTCTTCTCTCTCTTTTGAATAAGCCAGGCTCTGTATCACGATTTTCCATGTTCTTTCCCTTTTCGATGAATAGTGAATAGGTATTTTTCCAGTCACTGGAAAGCCGAAGGTACAGGGATCTCTCTCTCTCTCTCTCTCTCTCTCTCTCTCCATGTATATAATCACGCATGATTTGATTATATAATTGTAATCGGTGCGCGCGGGCGTGTAGGCGCGCGTTCATGTGCGTGTGCATGTGCATGTGGAAGGGTTTTCATACTCTAAATCCCGTAGAAGTCCAAAAATGACAGAAACGCTATTAGTCATTTTTATTTCATCAGCTCTAGTCTTCCTTTTGCGAGCTGCCATCAACCTCCAACTAGCAGATTGTAATCAAGGAATCAACAAGGCAAATCTCTAACGCCGAAGAACGAATCATTATCTTTCGTTTTCATCGCCTGCTGCTCAAAACTTATCCTTCAGGAGATCAAGTTTGATCCAAGTTGTATTTAATTAATAAACTCGGAAGGTAACTACTTGCACTCAACTTTAAGTTTGCCCTGAACCGTCATTAAACTTTTAGGAAGACGAACTTGGCGAGCCTTAAGTACGTCAGCCATCTAGGAAGACGTGTCTGTCTGTCTGTCTGTCTATGCGAAGCACAACTTCTCTTGTTTCCTCTTGCGCCATTTTCGCTCTCCCTATTTTTCCACTTTTTCTTTCAAAGATTGCCTGTCGCTACAAAGCACGGCACTCCTGTTGATTAATTAAACAGCTCCTCGCATTTAGGAGATGATAATTAGAGGATTTCGGTGTTAAAAAAATTATTATTGGTTACCGGGAGAATATATTTTTTTTATTGCGGAATATTGCTTTTTTTCTTATGAATGAGTAAGGGAGATGTCATGTATTGCATTTTATAGTAAGAGGTTTTGAAACCAGACTAAAAGATGCAGCTAATTCTCGTCTTTCTTGCATTAGACCCTATGCATATTTTGTCCTCCGCTATTGGCTAATGACTAATAATCCACTAATGACGAAAAACCGAAAATTGTTAATAAACCAGTGATCGCATTTGGACGACGTCATCAAATTTGCCTTACCCTCCAGAGATAGTAAAAGAATGAAAGATTAACTTTATAAACAGTTGAGCTGAAAAATTTCATATGCTACTTTTGCACTGATGTTAGAAATGCCAGCTGGGCTGTCTTCAAAATCATTTTGTCATTAAATTTTCTTATTCCGACGAGTAATTTTTCCCCAGGTGAGGGTAAAGAGGCCATTTTGTTACAGCTCCCAAAGGTAGTAATTGTCCAGGTAATAATAATTGCAAGTTAGTCTTCGTTATTCCAGTTGTCTCTAGGATTGCTGAAAGCGAGGTTTTTACCCAAAGAATAATGAGTGAGTTAATATTTCTATACTTATTAATACGGAATATTTAACGCTACTAGCTTTCGTCTGATTCGATGCCTGCCTTTTCACAGCTTTGGTACATATGTCGTCTGACGCTGCCAAATGTACGTTATTCGTAAGGCTTTTGATATCTACTGCACTGAGGTATGATACTAACTCTACCGTTCCTTATATAGTGTAAAGTTCCTCTCGTCCGAACGCTGCTTGTAACATAGATTTGTTTGAAAATTCTGCTTTTCCTTGTGTAGAAAAGAGAAGATAAATGAATTAAAATTATAATCTGCCCATCAGGACAGATTTAACCGCAAACGTAAAAGATTGTAATAGTTCGCCTTTTTATACAAACTGCTGAGTGGATATGCTGTCAGGTTCTTCTTACATAACATTTAACGCCAATACCCAATTCTTACAAACATTCTAGATATGTGACAATAACCTTTTTAATTTGGTATCATATTGGCTTCCTTTATTTGTCAGAATTGTATCAGCTTCATTTCTATACCAGTACATATCATGACTTGTATACGCTCTGCACGTTTACGATTCAGCGACAGCGATATTCATCCAGCCAGACTGTCAGGTATTCCTCTTCTGTAATTATTGACATCAGGATTCTGTTTTCGCCCGTTGTTGTTTGTTCCTGAGGCGCGATCTGGAGAAGAGAATCTCTGTTCAGAAAAGACCTCCTCGATGTGAATACGTGAGGTACTACAGCAAGTGCCCTCTCATTACCTCATGGGTTATGTTTGTGGCTCTGGTTCTTTGTTTTTGTGCATCTGTTTGAAAGCAACATTAGGTGAGTCTTTTAACTGGCTAGAAATGGTCAAATTTTGGGGACAAACGGATCAGGGTTTTTAGCTGGGGTCGGAGGGCGAGATTTCTCAGCTTTGGCGGAGATTTGCATCTCTGAACGCTGTTGTTTATGCCGAGGTTTCGATCCTTTCTCTGTCTTTGTCTTTTCATATCGTTATAAAAGTTAAGTATAGCTTAGTTTTACTAAGACCACTGAGCTGGATTTACAGCTCTAGGGCTGGCCCGAAGGATTAGATTTATTTTACGGCTAAGAACCAATTGGTTACTTAGCAACGGGACCTACAGCTTATTGTAGGGAATCCGAACCACATTATAGCGAGAAATGAATTTCTATCACCAGAAATAAATTCCTCTAACTCTTCATCATCCGGCCGGGGGAATTGAACTCCGGCTCATCGCGTGACAGTCTGAAGGTCAACCGACTCGGCCAACGAAGGGCTTCATATCATTATAATGCTATGGTACGACAAATGGCGTCCATCTTATGTATTATCTTCAGATGTACGTTTTCCTTTGAAGAGCGCCCTTCTTAAAGAACACAAAGAGATTTGAGGAAGAAGAAGAATGGTGACACCTTGGTTTCCGACGCAGTGCTTGTTCTTTTTTGTTCTCATGACAGATCTCCACAGATAGGTGGTAGATTTCGTACCATCATCGTTGGGAATTAACTCTTTCCCTTCAGGTGCAATCTGTTGACGTTTGCGTTCTCTTCTCATGTCGCCCTACTTACTCTCAAACCCCTTTCCCATTTCCTTACCTATGGCCATTTCGACCCGTCGCACAGTGAAAAATATTCTGAAATATCACCGGCCCTGTAAGCCTCATTTTCCCCACAAATCTACCCTTTCATAAATGGCAGCAGCCGTTTCTCATTTACATATGGGACGCCTCAAGCAACGTAGGCTAACAGTTACCATTTCGTGAGCTACAAGCAATCGCTGGCAGCTTTTGTGGAATGAAAACTCCATCGTCCAATATTTAGGGGAATTCTTTCATATTCCTGTTCCACGCGCAGCTCGCAAACGAATAAACCAAGCCTCGCGCATCCTCGTCGTCAGGAAAGAATAAAATGGGGCGACTTTATGTGGAACGTTATTCACTCCATGAAGTCATCTCGATTAATATGCCAACAGCCCTACCAGTTTCTAAACATCGTTTCTAAGGAAACTTCAAACTTTCCCCCTTTCTATAAATCTTTTCCCGCAAACTTTCTTGATCAGCACAACCAATACCCTAACAGATGCGCTCTTGCTCCTTTGTAATCTCTCTCTCTCTCTCTCTCTCTCTCTCTCTCTCTCTCTCTCTCATATTTGGAACCTATATGTACCCGTTCCTCTTCTTTCCTAGAGAATTAAAGACGCGCGAAATTATTCCACTCCCCCAGTTATTCCGTAGGAAATGCAAATAAACATGATAACTATCATCGGAATATTATACCGTAATTCACAGTCATCATCTAAATAATTATGAAAGTCTGTGTGTTTGGTTCCCATTCTTTACGAAGGGAAATTGTCTTTCGAAACTAATTCGGAAAACTGACTAGGGGAAAGGCTGTTTGCTTCTATATGTCAGTTCCGAGAGAGAGAGAGAGAGAGAGAGAGAGAGAGAGAGAGAGAGAGAGAGAGAGAAAGAGAGAGAATTTCGCTCTGGCGAGAGTGAGAATTATTTCGTGGAGGCCCTTCCATTCTATCGAATTATGGTTGGAGGGTATACATTTTGACGGAGCTTTGATAGCTCCTAAGCGTTAAAGTGTTTGTCTGTCTGTCATGTCTCACGGCGTTGACCCAGTTTCATTGCTTAAGTCAAGATCCATGGATCCTGACTTAAGTGAAGAGATAAGCAAGTAGCTTAAGAGATCGTGCCTAAATTGTTCTTTCCTCGCCCGCCCGAGATCGCTAGTAAAAACGAGCTTGCTACTGTTTTTACTCTGGAGTCAATCGAGAGAGTAAGTGAAAGAGGGAGAACTTGGTGTGTGTTTGTGTGTAAGAGAGAGAGAGAGAGAGAGAGAGAGAGAGAGAGAGAGAGAGAGAGAGAGAGAGAGAGGAGAAACTCTGGCAGTGGCTGCAGATGAAAGCTATACCACGCTTCATAGCTCTTCATTTAATTAAAGGGGTTTCACAATCGGAATGCCAAGCTCATAACTTGACTCATCTCGTCCCCACCCAAGACTCCAGGACCCCCAACCCCCACCTCCTTTTCCCACTTACCACTTCCCCAAGGAGAAGATAGCAATGCTCATTCTAGAAGAAAGTGAACTGTTTTCACGGTAATTCCGTCAGCTGGGACCCCGGGAACTATACCGTATGCTCTGGAATTTTGACTTGAAGGAGGAAACTTTATTTAATGAATATCGCGAGAAGGTTACAGTGTATACGAACTTTTTTTTTTTACGTGCTCAATTGTATCTATTTGTTCTTAACGTTTCCTTTCCTGTGGCTTTTCCTTTAACAATAATGCTGGGATTCATGAATGGATTTTTGTCTCTTTTATGAAAGCTGAGAGACCTCGGTCAACCTCTCAGCCTTTGAATGGGATCAGGATTTCACTGACATTCGGCTCAAGATTTTGCCCGGTTTCATGAACTTGTGAGAAAGTCCAACTTGATAAAAAGACAGTTTCTGTATTTTATAATATCTAACATTCTTTTGGATCGTTACAGGGGTTAGAACATTAACTCCAATAAAAACCCAGGTCTTAAGAAACAGTGAGTTTGGCTTGAATAACCATAGCATGACTAATATTGGATAACTCTCTCTCTCTCTCTCTCTCTCTCTCTCTCTCTCTCTCTCTCATTAATACTTCATTTTCAAGATTTTCATGTTATTCATGGCTGCACACCAAGAAATTGTTGGGGTTCGTAACTACGAATGGGGGCTAAAGCAATTTCAGCTCTAATATGAATAAATGGATTTACATAAAGTTAGATGACATTGTTCATCACGTAAAATCGTCAACGTAATTGAATTTTTTGGCCCGCGAGGCGCTGTATGCACATGAAGGAAAAATTATAATAGACACACACATATATATATATATATATATATATATATATATATATATATATATATATATATATATATATATATATATATATATATATATATATATATATATATATATATATATATATGTATATATATGTATATATGTATATATATAAATGTATATATATATGTATATATATTATACTAAAATGTATATTTAACCTAAATGTATTTTAACTCTAATATATATATATATATATATATATATATATATATATATATATATATATATATATATATATATATATATATATAATTTTTCTTATTTCACCTGATAGTAGATGTATGGATTTTATTATACTTTTATGAGTGCTCTGTAATAAAAGCCTCTCTCTCTCTCTCTCTCTCTCTCTCTCTCTCTTGGTGGTTGATTTGTCTGTTAATGAGTGAAGAAAGGT